>NW_026856312.1:0-172500 GCF_026571515.1 Ruditapes philippinarum | reverse complement strand
GAACAAACTTGGTAGGCACTCATTAGAAGATGTTTCATGCCAAATATCTAAGCTCTAGCTCTTACGGTTTTTTAGAAGAAGATTTTTTAAGTTTTTCTTATTGGTTGCCATGGCAACCAGAGTTTTTAATGGAATTTAAATTTTTGAACAACTTTGAAAGGGGTCCACCTAAGGATCATTTCTGTAAAGTTTGGTTGCAATTGGCCATGTAGTTTAGGAGGAGATGTTGTTTGAATAGTTTGACGCCATTTTTTGAAGGACGCACGACGCACGACGCACGACGCACGACGCACGACGGACGCAGAGTGATGACAAAAGCTCACCTTTGAGCACTTCGTGCTCAGGTGAGCTAAAAATGATATATTCTTTAAGTTGTTAAAGATATGATATTACTTGTAGGTACATGTAAATCTGTTTCATACAATGCACAATTTAGGATTGTAAACCCATTATGATGAAATTAATTACTGTTGTAACACGTCGTTTTGTAATCAAATACTTGCTAAATTTACATATAATTTATTAATTCGCATTGTCGAATCTAACCGTTGATTAAAACACTTTGAATGTTACATTCAAGATAAATTAGAAGAGCCGAGTAAATCAGGTGAAATTGAAGCTGTAACCAAAGCGAAGGGATTTTATGAAGCCTGCATGAACACAGGTATGGGTGAGATTAAAAAGTGACTTTATTTAACAATTTAAATTACATAACCTGTATAATTAAGCTCAAATTGTTTTTAAATTTTTTCAGTCGAAATTCCAAGAGTTATGAAAATTTTGTTCAAAACCAATTTTATGCCCCGCCATAAAATGGCTGAGTGGGGTATATAGTGTTACCTCCGTCATTCCGTCATCCCTAATTCCGTTATTAAACAATTGCACACATTCAACTCAAATTTGACATATGGATAAATTATAGAAAAATGCAGGTTAAGTTCGATTTTGGTCATGGTCCGATGATTTTTGGCAGAGTTATGCCCCTTTCACATTTGGAAAGATAAGGAATTTTCAGTTTCCGTTCATGATCTCTCCAACAGTTGTACACATTATACTGAAATTATTAATATGGATACGACAAAGAAATGCGCAGTTCAATTCTCCAATTTTGTCATGGTTTGATGATTACTCCTCCCCCTTTCCCTTAGAAAGAAAGGAATTTTCAGATTCCGTTTTTTATCAACCTAAATGTTATAGACATTCAACTTAAATTCGACATATGGTAACGTCGAAGGAATACGCAGGTCAAGTTAGTATTTGGACATGGTTCGATGTTTTTTTTGCAGAGTTATGCCTCTTTCACATTGGGAAAGATCAGTTTTCGTCCTCCGTCATTCCGTCATCCCTAATTCCGTTATTAAACAATTGCACAAATTCAACTCAAATTTGACATATGAAAATATTATAGAAAAATGCAGGTCAAGTTCGATTTTGGTCATGGTCCGATGATTTTCGTCAGAGTAATTCACTTTTCACTTTTTTGAAAAATAAGAATTTTCAGTTTCCGCTCATGATCTCTCCAACACTTGTACACATTCAACTGAAATTATACATATGTATACGTCAAACGAATGAGCAGCTCAAGTTCGGCATTGTTCATGATGCGATGTTTGTTGGCAGACTAATGCCCCTGTCACTATGAGAACAATAAGAAATTTTCAGTTCCGTTCATGATCTCTCCAAGTGGGGTACACATTTATCTTAAATTTGACATATGAATACATCATATGTTTAGATCAAGTTGGTCATGGTTTAATGAATTTCGGCTGAGTTATGCCCCTTTAATTTTGAAAAAAATACTTCACTTTTCGTTCATTATCTCCCCAACAGTTCTACTTATTCATTTCAAATTTTATATATGGATATGTCCAGTTGGAATTTGATCGAAGTGTGATAATTTCTGAGCTACCTATCTTGAACTTTGAAAAAATAAGGATTTTTTAGTTTCCGCTCATTATCTACCAAACAGTTATACACTTTCAACTCAAATTTGACATGATATGTCTTAGGAATAAAAAGGCAAAGTATAAAATGGGTCATTGTTCGATGATTTTGGACAACGTTATCTCCCTTGAACGTTAGAAAAAATAAAGGTTAAGTTTCCGCACTCTTACTTTTGTGGAAACGTATGTTGTCATTTTCTCGGCTACAAATATGCAATATGCAATTTGCAAACGGTTAACACTAAATACTTTCATGGCCTTCAACTTTGTATAACAATAGTTTGTGTTTACATTAGATAGTTGAAAAGCTTTAAACATAGAATGAAAAAAAGTTTGTACAAACAATTTTGGAACTAAATAGTGATATATCATTTTCAAGTTTGGGTGCATGCATGGGCATCCTTGGCGTGACGACACATTTCTGTTTTTTCTTTTTTCTTCTTTAGCGTTTAAATGTAAGTGATATAATGGATCATAGTCGCACATATAATAAATTATATATGTGTGATTGAAAGTGCATAATTATAACTTACATCTTACCAATTCGCAACTATTAGTCATCTTTGAGAAATAACCGAGCACGCATTCCTCTTTATTGCCTCAATATAAGGCCACGTAATTTATTTACAAATGATATACGTTCAAAAGTCAAGCTACTATTTTTATTTTCATTAACACGTAACCTTCATCATGAATAGATGTAGGTTTCAAATACTTCTCCGTCTATGACAATGTTGTTAGTGTTTCGTTTTGTTTGTTTGTTCTTTATTGTTGTTGTTGTTTTTAATGTTTTCATAATTTCCTGAATGCAGTGCGGAACTTTTTATGTATATTTTTTAGAGGCAATTGAAAGAGATGGAAATGTTCCCTTGCATAAACTAATGGAAGACTTAGGAGGTCTTCCAGTGTTGGGATCAGCATCAGGTGGAAAATGGAATCAAAATGCTTACTCTTTCGAGGATCTCATCGTCACGTCTTTTCGAGTGACAGATTCCGTACCGATACTTTATGTTCATTTAGATGATGTTCGTTTGGTCGGCCAAGAAAAATACCGTCTTAACGTAAGTCATTTATTATAATGTTTACCTGTTGACGACAAGTCATTATTTGTGCGTTAGCGATTAAAGAGCTTGAATTCTGATCTTTTCCGTTATTCATTAAATATGCAAAAAATATCCAAACAAACCATTTACACTCGCAAAATGATATTTGGTTTGATAACATTTCGCAGTATTTGATAAAGAACCTATTTATAACAATACGCATAAAGCTTACATACTTAGGGACTCTATTGAATGAATGGGGATTCCATTGATTGAACATGGACGATTGGTAAAAAATGCTAACCTCAAACAATTTACTCCTAACTGGTGCGAGTTCCGCCAGAAATATTGCATTATTTCATATAAGAAAATTATCTGAAATAATTGTTTGCAATACAGTAGGAAAGTCGCCATATGGTATTGATATTGAACGGTACCCTTAAGAGTTTGCGAATTTTTTAATTGGCATGATTGTTTTGCCAGTATATCTGTCGACAATATGGAAAACGCCATTTGTTCTCGATATTGTGAAAATAACCTTCTCAGTATTGGTTTTCCGAAGGGGTATAATTAAAACCCCATCGCTTTCAAAAATGTGAAAGCTTGCCGATAATTAGCTGTGTGAAAGGTCACCGGAAACAAGTTCGTATTTGGTCACGTTTAGATCTACAAGCGGGGCGTTATTCAGAGCTGATTTTTATTACATTGAGTGCATAAGTATTATGTATGGCAGTCAAATTACTACTTTGTTTACATTTTGCTACCTTTAAAATATTACTGCACATTCACCGCTACAGTTTTTCAGTCGTTAAACATGTAGCTTGACCTAATTCAATTATTTAAACAGTCTAATACACATGTTTGACATATCTTTAGTATTGACAAATATAGAATTTTGAGGCATACTCTGCCTTTTAAGCTACTAATCCACGCTTTGTAGTAGGACGTTTATAAAATATAATGTAATCAAAAGATAACATTTCACCACAGGTTACTACATTTTTATCGATATATTAGATGATTTATATATGACTTGCCCGACAAAAAAAGCATACAACTAAAGTTTTTTTAATTGTTTATGACGCTGTCAATTTAAATCGTTGCCACTTTTTATTTTGTACATTTTGACTTATTTCAAACACAACCGTTAACTGGTTGCAAGTAGTTCCGCTGATTGCGGGTAGAACAGTTGTGGGCTTGCTAAGTTTCTTATCCTACAATCGATTGCTGCATAATATATCTTAAACTAGAACTGTGTCCAAAGGACACGGATGCCCCCACTGACAACATATATATGGTATATATTGAAAAAATCAATAAATGACCATAATTCTGTTAAATTTGGTCGCAGCAAAAATTCCTTCCTTTACTACCATCTTTACATTAAGGTTGTTCATCCCTGGAAGTTTAAGCAAAATCTGCCATCCGGTTTAAGAGGAGTTGTGTTCACAAAATTTCTACATAGTATATAGTGAAAAAATCAACATAGGGCCATAATTCTGTTAAATTTGGTCGCATCAAAAATTTCTTCCTTTGCTATCATCTACACATTAAGGTTGTCCATCCCTGAAAGTTTAAGCAAAATCTGCCATCCGGTTTAAGAGGAGTTGTGTTCACAAAATTTCTGTATGGTATATAGTAAAAAAATCAACAAAGGGCCATAATTCTGTTAAATTTGGTCGCAGCAAAAATTCCTTCCTTTACTGCCATCTACACATTAAGGTTGTTCATCCCTGGAAGTTTAAGCAAAATCTGCAATCCGGTTTAAGAGGAGTTGCATTCACAAAATTTCTATATGGTATATAGTGAAAAAATCAACAAAGGGTCATAATTTTGTTAAATTTGGTCGCAGCAAAAATTCATTCCTTTACTACCATCTACACATTAAGGTTGTTCATCCCTGGAAGTTTAAGCAAAATCTGCCATCCGGTTTAAGAGGAGTTGCGTTCACAAAATTTCTACATAGTATATAGTGAACAAATCAACAAAGGGCCATAATTCTAATAAATTTGGTCGCAGCGAAAATCCCTTCCTTTACTGCCATCTACACATTAAGGTTGTTCATCCCTGGAAGTTTAAGCAAAATCTGCCATCCGGTTTAAGAGGAGTTGCGTTCACAAGATTTCGGGACGTACGGACAGACGGACAGACGTACGGACGGACAAGTGCAACGCTTTATGCTCCCACTCTGTGGGGGCATAAAAATTATGTCCATAAAACAGACTATAAAAGAACATAATTATTTAGGTAATCCGGTTAAAAACTGGCATTTATCTTGTAAGTCCTAACTGCACCAAGCTGTCCATCACGCTACATGTTCACGGGTGTGATAAAATGGTTGCTTATATATGTGCCAAGTGAAACATTATAACCGTAAGGTCACATATATCTTGTGAAAACTGTAATTTTAACTTCTATGCAGATTTAATATATTTTAACAAATTTGTTGCTGTTTTAGACCAATTTTGTGTAAGAGAGTATTAAGAAATTAAATCGGCCTGGGCGGTGTTGATAACAACGGTTTTGAGTTACAATGCGTACGAATTGACCAAGAATACCGTAAGCCGTGCATACATGTATTGCCAAAATCACGAGGAGAGTTAGAGTAGATGTTTCAAAATTATCATTTCTCAAATAGTTATTCGTCGTCATTGTTGATGGTTTTGTTTTTAAAGAGTAAGCGTGTTTATGTTGAACAATTCAACAAAAACACGACGAATAACGTTAGGAATGGCAATAAAAAATCTTGCTAAAAAAAAATCGCGAAGTAACCGACATCATTACCACAGCGGATGATCACGTGACCGAAATCGTACAATGCGATCATAAAATGGCGGCCTGAAAATAAATAAAATAATAAATAAATAAATAAATAATAATAAATAAAAATAAGCATACAGTTAGCGTTAAATTCATACGGCCCGGAAACCCTGTATACATCCAAGTACTGTTCTGTTATTGGTTATTTTGTAGCTCTCTCTGTTTAGGACTGAAAGCCGAAAAAGTTAGTTTTTTTTTAAAATGCACAACTTTGTTATGCAAATTAACAAAGGATGGAAATTGTTCATGATGGGCAAATTTTTACTGAAAACAACGCATTTTAAATAGTACCTGTTTGCCCATTGTACTCATCACTCAAACAGGCCGCCATTTTATAAGCCCATTGTACGATTTTGGTCACGTGATTATCCGCAGTGATTACCATAAACCAACTATCCAGGATAAATTTTTATCCCTTGAAAAGTGCCGTCAGTCCCGTACCGTATTTGTACGGAGAACAAGCAAACTCTACATTTTCTTTATTGTCCATTATGTTTTTCATTTGAAGTATTGTTTATCACAAATGTACATTTGTTATTATTTTGTTCTCATGTATTGACTAGTTTGATCAACCGAGTCTGAATCTACCCCGACAACTTTATCTTCAAGGAAAGGAAGACCCGGCTTTATTGGCACTCAAAACGTATTACTTAGAGCTATTTCAAGCGTTTGGGGCAAATGAATCCGCAGCTGCAGAATTCGCTGAAAATACCTTAGATCTTGAAATTGACCTTGCAAACGTAAGTTAACATTATAAATGAAAAAGATAATTTACATAACAGTTACGTATTTAATAATAAGCATCTATACTAAGGTCAGTAACTAATTATTATCAATTGTATATCATTGCACTGCATTTCACAATGATTGAATTTGTCTGTTTATTAATCGTCAACAGCGCAATTATCATTGTAAATGATATGAATATAATTATATTATGTTTTCTAATTTTATTATGCCAAAACGTGTTTCAGACGCCAATTATAACTACAGGTCGTTAAATTGGTAGCTTGTTTGACAACTGTAAACCTTTTTATCTTACATTTTAATAATTATGCAAATTTTACTTATTATCAATTATACGCGGAATAAATTTTACAAGCACTTTTTTAAATGAAACTGAATAATTTCGAAAGTGTACTTCATATTCGCATCAATGACATGTAACTGAAAAATTCAGAATAGTGGTGTTGGTATTTTCACTTTGCATCCCGGCAGTTAACGACCGTCAATTTACCAAACACTGTTCAGTCACCTCGTCGTTCCTGGACAGGCTGTCAAGAAATTTACCAGTAGAAATTGCCTTCACTTTTGCATGACACTTTTGCATGACACCTCCGTACATACCAGAGCAGAGGTAGAGTGCGAATTACAATAACAAAGATGATCAATCATCAATGAAAGTGATATGTACCATATGTGAAACGAAACCGAGTCGCCCAATTCACAATCCAACGCTCTACCTATTGAGCTTACCGGACAGTTTAGAAATTTAGAGTATAAGAAAGTAGCTATATTTTATTTCATCCAAATACCTTCAGATAAGTTCGGACGATCCGTACAAATCGTCGGTTATAAAAATTGTTCCCGTCAGCAGCCTTCAGGAATTTGGAGCCACGGTAGGAATATTTTGTTTTTAGGCTATAATTATAAATAACATTAACATACTGTTTGCAATTTTTATTAAGCTGGTGTACTTTTATTTTATTTATCTTTTTTTAGAAGTGGTATAATGTGCAACTCCTGTGATGTTTATATTTTACTTGAATTTAAGTTACAATGATATTGTTAATGTCTTGTGGTTGCTTACGAGCTACGTAAGGGAGATAATACATCAAGTATCATTTAATTTATCATAATATACAAACCTACTTTTGTATATTCACATACTTACTCGTCTTGATTGAACTTACATTTGAGAATTGGTTAGTGTTTCATTACCTCCTTCTACTGCCATTTTGTCAACCTGTTCAGGGTTGTTTTTTTTGTAAAAGACTTTCAGACTCGGATATGTTTTGATTTTAAGTAAAACATTTTATGTCAATTTTTCCTGTCTTTTCGACCGCTGTGTGTTGAATCTTGAAGAAATTCTATACATTTTGTATTGTTATGATAATATTTTTCTCACAAGAACAAAACACATATTTACATTCAAGGTGAATTTTTCGCAAATTGTTGAGGGTATTTATCAAGTTGGTGGATTTTCCTTGCAAGCTTCTGATGTAGTCACCATATTTTCAATTGACTATTTCAAAAACACCGCCACTGTGCTCAATAAACACTCAAACAGGTAAGCATTTGAAAAATAAAATAATTGGGCGCGAGGGATGGGGATGGGGTTTGAAAAGTACTATATTTTAGATCAAACATCTCATATACAGGTCATTCTTTTAATAATTCTTGTATTGAATAAAAGCAAATAAACGCGATGTACACATATAAAAACAGGACGGTAGAGAAAGTTTTTCCTTAAGACTTAGTATGATTGTCGTCATTTGAGCCAAATAAACATGTCCTATTTTTTCAAAAACTAATGGTGATACACTTTACTCATCAAATTTATTTTACAACCCAAAAAACAAGAACCGATTGAACCGGGTGATGGTCCCCGAGTAAGCTTTAGATGCAGAAAAATATACATCTTGACGTGTCAGAGTAATGTCCCTGACAAATTTCAAAGTGTAAAAATAATCAAAGGGCAATGCCGCTAACATTAAGCAAGACAGAGTTAAGGTCCTGTTGCGCTGCACTTAAATGAGATCAATCTACCTACAAACCTCTTATGGTTTCAGAGCTATGTCTCGAACAAAATTCAAAGTGAAAAAATTACCAAAGGGCAATCACTCCACAATTAGGCAAGACTGAGTTATGGCTCTTTTTTACTGCAAATCTATTTAATGATATCTGTCTACATGCAAAGTTTCATGTTGATATCTTTTATAGTTTAAGAGTTATGTCCCGATAAAATTCAAACTGTGAATATGAACAAAGGGCAAAAACTCAAAGATTAGGCAAGACAGAGTTATGGTTTTTCAGCATTGCTCTTCCAATCAGTAAGATCTATTTACCTACAGAAATTGATGTTAATATCTCTTATAGGTTTAGAATCATGTCTGGGGCAAAGTTCAAAGTGTACAAGTGCACAAAGGACAATATCTTAAAAATTAGATAAGATAGAGTTTATGGTTCTGTTACCCTGCAGTTTTACACAATTATATGTATCTACCTATAAAATTTCATGTTGATATCTCTTATAGTTTAAGAGTTATGTCCAGAACAAAGTTCAAACTGTAAATATGAACAAAGGGCAATAACTCAAAAAAAAGGCAACACAAAGTTATGTTTTTTTAGGGTTGAACTACATGTATCTATCAATGAGATCTGTCTACCTACAAAGTTTCATGTTGATATCTCTCATATTTCTAGAGTTATGACAATATTTAATTTGTAAAAATAAACAAAAGGCAATAACTCCAAAATAATGCATAGTGAAGACAGAGTTATAGTTATTTAGTAATGCACTTCAACAAACTGAGATTTATCTACCTACAAAGTTTCATGTTGATATCTCCTATAGTTTTAGAGTTATGTCCCGAACAATGTTCAAAGTTTAAAAATAAACAAAGGGCAATAGTTCCAAAATTACACAAGGCAGAGTCACGATTTTTTTGCACTGCACATCTACTCAATTAGATTTATCTACATACAAAGTAACCTCTTGTTGTTTAAAAGTTATGTCCTGGACAATAATAGCGGACGGACGGGCGGACAAAGCGGCGACAATATGCTCACCCTTTGGGGAGCATAATATGCTCTAAAAACAGTTTAGCACAGAGTGTGTATAGAATGCAATAAGATAATATCAATAAGCAATTTAATATTTATTCTTTCAGTGTTATTGCTAATTATATTGTGACCAAGGTTGTTATGACACAAGTTAACTTTCTGCCACAAATCTATACAGATATTACTGAGCGATTTCTAGCAGTAAGTGGAATTTATTCTATATTTTATTTGGAGTAGAAAATTGTTGTGCATTATCTTTCATTGCATTATATTTTATAATTAAATTAACATTTTTATTTAAGCTCGATAGCGAAACAACTTCTTGCAAATTAAATTAATCACTTTCGAGTGCGCTTCAGTACTGGTGTCATATGAAGAAACATGGTCGTGACTGAGTAGTAATATATAATTATGCATTTTGATCAAATAACAGCACTTTATTTTACAGGCTACTGGACAGGCCATTAACTCTGCCACAACTAGACTTGAATATTGTGTTAATATGTTGAGAGATAGGATGCCTGACGTTATAACTCGACTCTTCGCAAAGGAAGCCTTTCTTGAAAAAGACCGACGTTACGCAAGACATTACATTTATCATTTTTCTCAATTATTAGCAAAAAATGTGTTTTTTACAAGAAATACGTAATAGAGTTAAGTAATGAATCGAATTACAGGCATAACATGAATACCAATCAAACCGAGCGCAAACATTATGATATTAACATGTGATTCGATTAATTCCAATTATCGAAAAACATATACATATTTATTTACAATACAGAATTCAGTTATGATGTAAATTAAACAGTCAAACTAATGAGATGTAAATAGAAACTGTTAATATCTTATCAAACAGTCATATAATTATATAGATCAAAGCAAACAAATAATTTGCCTGGGTCAGCACATTCATAGAACTAGTCTTTGCAAGAAATATGCATTAAAAATTATCAAACAATTTCATAATTACAGGTCTTGGAGCTGGTAGAGGATTTGAAGAAATCCTTTAAGAAAATTATAGATGCGACCAAGTGGATGTCAAAATTCACCAAGCGTGCTTCAAAAGAAAAGGTGAAATAGTTGTTATCTCAAACATTAGACAGAAAGGTTTCATAATTTGCAGGGATATTTATAGATTGGTAGTTGTGAGCATAACAAAAACAACATTTTTATAACAATACCTAAAAATTTGGCAATTGCATGTAAGTGTCATTCTGGACAACAAATTAACATTGTTATAATGATTTTATTGTCTTGGCTTTTTAAATCAAAGAGTAATGAAAAAAGAAGGCGAACAGTGTTGGATTTCATTTGCTCTGGCATTGCATTCCTCTAATATCTTGAAAATGTGCAAGGAGACATATGCATGGCTGTTTGTATAATTAATAGTAACAGGAGTTTAAATTGTTTGAATTTTTTCTTTATGTTATGCTATATAGTTAGATATCTAATGCAATTTTAATAATTATTCCTGAACAGGTTGATAAAATGGGAGTGGAAGTAGGATACCCAGAAGAAATATATAACGATGCGCTTTTAAACTTGGTTCATAAGCAAGTAAGTATTTCACGATTTCTAAAATACTATTTGATGTCGATGCATTGTAAAGCCTGCATTAGCTATGTTTTTGAGCTCACCTGATCACAAAATGCTCAAGGTGAGCTTTTGTAATCCCGATTAAATCAGCGTTCTTGCATCCGTGCGTCAGTGAGTCCGCCGTCGTCATTTTTTTAACGACTTCTCACGAATTTTTTCTGCGATGTTCTAAGAATAACGCTATAGTAAAATTGTTCAAATTGTAAATGTTTCATTAAATATTTTGGTTAAAAGGGTTAACATAGCTTTAAAGAATTAAATCTTGTAAACAAAACTCTTCTCTGAAAGTGCAATGTCCAGAGCTTATATAGTATGGGTCAGGCAACATGTAATCAAATCTTATAAACATCGTTCAAATTATTGCCTTCGGGTAAAAATTGTCACCGCCCTGAATGATCATGGCTTTTCATAATACAGTAAACCTTTGATGCTTGAAAACTGCAAGGGTCATATTCAAAACAATTAGCATGAAGGTTTTTTACTTCACAATGCACAAAAATATTAAAATTATAGCCCGTGTGTATAATTTGCCCCGCCTTTGGGATCATGCGTTTTCTTTACACGTTTATATCAAATACTCGGAAAACAAATCTTCTTCTCAAAAATTATGAAACATTTTCAGGTAGACTTCTACCAAGTTTGTTTAAATCATAGCACTTGGTTCTTAATTGGCCCCTACCTTGGGTGGTCACTGATTTTCCTTTTACATTTTATGTATATAGAAGAGCATCTTTCTCTTTTTAAAGCTTAAATTGATTTAAGAAGAATTAAACATGTCTAATGGACCTCTACCAAGTTTGTTCAAATTTTTAGCCCAGCGGTCTAAATTTGCCCTGATTGTCATGGATTTCCCTTATATTTATATAAACAGTACAAACATGAAAATTGCTTCTTCTCTATAACCAATGAAGGCTACAGCTAACATCTTTGGAATTGAAACATTGTCTAGTGGACCTCTGTATAGTTGATTCAAAATATCCATGGGGTCCTAATTGGCCAATCCCCAATGGGTCATGGATGTTCATTATATGTATTTTGAAAAAAAATGGCTTAGATAAATATCATGAAACCAAGTTTGTTAAAATTATAGTCATGAGTTATAACACTCAGTGATATTTTCTATAGTAGTCCCGAACTTTTCTTTGCAGCAAGTGATTAAAACACTTTAAATTTCCATTGCAACAAGTGCCTTCCGCAGCAACCATTGACTTTCAATAGCAACCAGGGCATTGCGTGAAAAAACATGATATTGTTGACCTCTGACACTTCTGTTAGAATTATATCTCTGAGGCTAAATCAAATTCTCCTAGAAGGGGATCATGAATTGTCCTTATATGTATATCAGTCAGTCAGGTGAGCAATGTAAGGACCATCATCGCCCTCTTGTTTTAGAAAACAGTGGCATGTGTTCAATACACATCTGAACAGATTCAACAATTTTATGATAATAAGGCATGTGCAACAAATACGTTTCAGAACGAGATATTATATCAAGTTTTAATTTATGTTGCTTATCTACGTGTCGATTGTTGTAAGACAGGACAAAACTAACTTATTCATTTTTTATAGTTTTCCATTACCTCTGGGAGTCCATTCACAACAGCCGTTAGCATGTCTAAAGCAGAAATGGTCCGCGAAGCACAATTACTGCGGGAACCCGTTTTTGATGATCCGTAAGCTGTTTAAATGTTTATATATTATATCTAATATCATATAACAATAGCTTAAATTAGGTAAACAAATGCAGTGCATCATACTCTTTGTGAAAACGTTCCGATCGTTTTAAAATATTATTAAAAAAGATTTGTCACCAAATGTTAGAAAATTGTTTACATACGTACTTGAATATTATGTGTAACGCTTTTTATGCTTGTTTGTTCATGATTTTCATTTTTTTTTCGACCGTTTTAATTAACCTATTTTGATAATGAAAGTAAATATAATAGCTGTCGTTATATAATAAATATGTTTTACACGTAAAATGGATATGTAAAACTTGTTACTACAGTAGAACTTCGTTCGCTCAAAATCGGAGGGCCTGTGTAAATTTGTTCGAGCCAATCGAGGTTGAACTTTTATTACATAGAACATAGACCTAAAATTTTTTCCCAGCTTCCCATGGGTTAAATCAAAAAATACGTAAATACTTTCAAAAAAATTTTGTTTTTTGGGAATTATACTTTTGGGGAAAAATTCATATTAAGAATTATTTTTTCCTTTTAAAAAAACAGAAATTAGCGGTCCCTTGTTTTTTTAACTAAGCAGGGCTTTATTTTAAAAAGTTTTGAGTTCGTTTTGGCCCAAATCATTATCAAAACTGCGAAAAATATTCAAAATATATTTATATGTTTATCATGAGATGAATTTTATTTTAAACAATGAATTAATTTTTTTTATAGAAAATACATTTTACACCAGCATCTATTTGAAGTCATTTAGTACATTTACTAAATAAACACACGTACAAGTGTCATTCTATAAATAGATTACACAGTTACAATTTACGATACATGAACCACGGTAGTAATTAAAGCCGTCCGGGTAAACGGCATTTGCGCATTTTAGGAATATTTTCTTTTTATCGTTACTAAAGACGAGAAATATACAAATTTATCATAACAAACACATCGGTTACAACATCTTTTATTTGTATCAATTAACAACAATTGCCTTTGTCACGATCACGAGGTGATAAAAACATGTGTCGCCGATTTTCAATTATTTAGAATTATTTAGGACATGTCGACCCGCAACTTTTGTTGTCAATTTGTGTTCGATCGAAAATTGCTCGAGAGTTCGAACGATAGGTGTTTGAGTGATCCGAGGTAGAACAAAACATATATAGAAATTTTGCCGGGACTGGGCTAAGGGAGGTATTCGAGCGATTCGAGTTCAAGCGAACGAAGTTTAACTGTATCTTTAGTTATATGTATACATCTATTTAGAAATCAATCGTACTGGTACAGTTGTCCACCTGTTTTAACTGTTGTCTTCATAATAAATGATAATTAGTTCATATTCTAATTGATTGCTTTGCAAATGAAGGGTATACCATCGATTTCTTACTTGACACCCATCATTTTTACATATATTTTCAAATGATAAACATATCAACGACAATTTTTCAGATGGAATAACTCACCATTAATTGTAACTGCAAAGTACCGAAGTAGAACAAATACCATAAGTAAGTATAATCATGATGGTTTTTGTTGTCTGAATTGATTTGTTTTGATAAAAGTTGTTACGAACAAGGCGTAACGAGAAAGAAAAGCCAACAGCAAACATGTAACAATAACAATTTTATTACAGAAAAATTATTAAAGAACAATTTTTGTTTACAAATAACTGAAGTCCAAATAAAAATATAAATCTCAAATTTTTAGTCTGATCCTTGAACGATCCCTTTTTGAACAGCACAGTTAAATCCAAATTAAATTCAAGATCACTTTAGAATAAATTATCACAATAAAATCCACAAAAATAATTTAATCTATTAAAATCCAAGCTCCAATAAATCTGGCACTAATTACTTAATATCCAAGTTGAATAATACTCCAAATGTATTGATGACTTAAAAGGTTACTGGTGACTTTAAAGGGTAACTGATGCCTTAAAAGGTAAAGGTAATGGAAAATGTCCCCTTATATAAATATAAGATGAGAACATTCCAGATCAGTCTCTTATATTCTACAGTTATCATAATCTAGCACCTTCCATTATAAAGAATAATCTGGAAATTTCTATCTAAATATAATGCATGAATCATAATCATAATTTTCTACAACAGTTAAAAAATTTCTTGTACATACATGTAGTTTTTGTTCTAAAAATACAACAATGATACTATTGGAAATACCAACTTGTCAGAAATAAACTATATACAAGTAATATGTTGCATACATAACAATGTCATACAATATATATGAATCAAGAATGCATGGAAAATAGTTCACATATTTGTAATAAATATAGGTCTGTATTATGATAACTGTAATCAAAGCTTACCATAATTATTATGGAAACGCTACTACATTTTAAGAAAACTTATTGTTCGTGTAGATTTCTTTATTCCTAACATAATTTTAATTGCTCTTTATAAGATGAATTTAAACAGGCTATTGCAGTAATGTTAACAAATTGAATATTTTCCAACAGGAACAATCAATTATCATAGTATTGCAAGCAATCCATAAGTCCCCTACCGGTTAGAACCCCAGCAACATTCTGAAGGGCCATTGGCCATTCACTAATGTTTCAATTTTTCTCTATTTTAAGTAAACTTGTTGGAAAAGTTCTTTAAAAGTGATCACAGGAAACAGTTTTTATGAACAGAAAGACAGACGGACTGAAGGACACTCTAAATCTAATATTTAAAACATCCCTGTTACCAAAATATAACATTTTAAAAGCAAAATTCTTAAAGAGGAGATAACTCTTGAATTAAAGATGCAATTTCATAAAAATTTTCAGCTCTTTTTGACTAATTACAAATAGACGGGTTTGATTTTCAGAAAAGACCCTCCGTTAAGAGTCTTACGGCATTTTTTAGTACAAGCAGGTAGTCAATCGTTTTTACATAATTCGGGTACGCTGAATCCATTTTTTGCTCTACCACGGCTGTACTTGAAGTCCATGACCTTCAAAAGGTCAAATCAAAATGGCCGCCATTGTCCTTTAAATCTACTTAAACAATTATTTTTTCTGGTACATATCGTATCGTATTTCCGTTAATCTACATGGAATAAAGTTTCAATTACTTTAAAGAAAAATTGGCTGATAATTATACATGCTTTACACATTGTCTGCTATGCCGGCCATCTTTGATTTCAAAATAGACACCTTTTTAATAAATATAAGTAAAGTGCTTTTAAACAAATGGATCCTTCTGTAGGAATGAGTATCAAAATTGAATAATGATATGAGCAACATGTCATGTCGAAATGTACACACTGTGTAGATATACTGCACACTTTAATTTACATCATTACTTCAAACTATCACAGGTCATTCTTTTTGGACAATTAATCTATATCAGGTATCTGAGATCCAAAATGTCTTACATAAAACCTGCACATTTTAATTTACCATTACATGTTTAAGTAATCTGTATTTTGATAGAATAGCATTTGTGTCAACCTTTATGTACACTAGATCATTTTATAATTTGAATGCAAGGAGTCAAGGTCAGTATGTAAATATTTAAAAATTGCCTGTCATCTTCACAGGTCCGCGACTATGTCTTTGAGCCCGCATGTCTTTGCAACAATATCTTTTGTACGACCCGATTTCAAATAGAAAAAAAACAACAACAACAGAATCCCAAAACAGCGATCAAAACGGCAAAATTGAAAACGTTTTAGGCTCGATTTGATTGAGCCTGTACATGGACGTTACTGGAAATTGCAAAGTACCGTCCAAGCACCCTAGCACCGGCCAAAATTCATATATCAAAGGGGGAAATTGTGAGATTTGGAATTTAGAAACATCCGCAGATGTGTTTATACGATACTTTTTATTGTTGTATTGATATAGCTACTTTATAAAGGGTCGTGTTTATCAATCAAACTTTCAACATGCCTAGACATGGTTAAAAACAGATCATCTATTTATTAATTGAAATAAACTCAAATAAATGGTAAAGTCATTTTAATCTTTATTATCTTTCACCTTGAAAAACGTCTCGCAAACATGAACCATAAACAGTCTACGAGCCTGCACTGTCTTACGGTTAATGAATAATATAGAGTAAAACATTATAGGTCTACCGCGGGTATTTCATGATAGTACATGCATAGAAGATTAGACAGTTAATTGATACCAATTCTGCAATTAATATATTGACGATTCACTGCTGTTTACACTTTTTTATTAACACAGAATGACTTGATAGAGCATTTTGTTTTATTTTGCTACTAAATTATGTAAAATATATGCCGTCGATGCCTATGTCTTTAAATTTTATTTACTTAACTGAAAATACGAGTTTTTCCGTTTTGTCTTAATTCATTGGTATTTATTCATTGTCTTAGTTAATATCAACGTCTACATTATAATTATGTCACTTTGCCAAGGATGCTGCACCTTATTCAATCTCATGTTTTAAAATCATTCAAGTGACTAAGATATATTCAAATCTTCATACTTATTTTGTTCTTGGCTATCTTTCAAGAAATTGATGAGTATCTTATTTCATTATGATATAACATATTTTTGATATCATTTTATCTCATATTTTTTTCAATTTTCACCTCATAAAATTACTTTGGTATTTCTTAGTGTTATTTGAGTCACTAAAATTTGTACCAACTATTTTTGGACTACCCTGACAATTATGTAAAACAAAGATAAACAAGGGCATGCCACTTGAAAGGTCTCCGAAGCTCGGCTCAGTTAAGGATCCATTACCTTTGTTGCTGGGTTGTGTTGGGGCTGCGTTTATTAAATGTCACTTTTCTGTGTTAATCTTCTTTAATTTCCATTTTTTACATTGAAGGCATGGTCACTGTAGTCTTACAAGTTTTACAAACATTAGAAACATTAAGAAGCTTTTATTTATATTATCAGTATTTCTTATTATTTTAAAAAGCATCCATGAATAAATGACAAAGATATAGACACAACCATCAATGTTCTAAATTGACCTATCTAGCTATCAACCTAGTGTTTAAGCATTACAAGTAGTCCTAATTTGCCACAAATTTATGCCTAGTTACGCCAATATCCATCCATTGAATGACAGAATTCATGACCGGACATGACCTTCAAATATTTATATGAAATGAAATATGACCTTTAATGTCTGAAATCTTACTTTATGCGATAATTCTTTTCTCACTCAAGACAAATTGTTTCAAAGTACCACGTATTTATTCTTAGCTCCCGCTGAATAACACATATATGGACTGGACATGGGCCACCCAATTTTGCCACCTTTTCCATATTCATAATTTTTGAAAAATTTGAAAATTTGGGGCCTTTGGGAAACTTTTGTCCGAAACTTTCCCGTCTTTTTATAAAGAGGCGCCATATTTATCCAAAAATGATTTTTAATTCATCCATGAATGACAAAATCGTTAACCAGACTTTTTAGAGACTTTAAGGAAATATTTTGTTCGAAGGGAAAGTATGATTTTTGGTCTTTGATTTACATCATCATCTGGGTTTTACATGTGACTCATTGTCCCAATGTGCCATATATTTATGCATTTTTTTATTATTAATTTATGAATTATTTCAAAAGGCATCAATTAATGAGAAAGTTATAGATCGGACACAAACATCTTGTTACGTTTATATCATGATATAGAAGTTTAGTTTGTAGACATAACCCTGCTTGCTGCTCGTGCATGACACGACCTTTTTCAAATTACACATTTGCGCAAAGTTATTGTCGTTCCAGGACGGTGGCCTATACAATTAACAAGATTTAAATAATTTTACCCGAACTCCGCCTGCTCTAGGCCAATCAAAACAGATAATTTAATATGACATGATAACAAAATAGACGAAAAAAGTCCTAACACAGGGGCCTCAACCACCATGTTCTTGTCGGGTTACATATAAGCAAATGAAATACTATCCTCATGCACGAAGCTCGGCACTAGTATGTAGAGGCTTCTATGGGATAAACCACAGGGACCCAGCACAGTGTTGGGATAGTGTAAAAAAGTAATTCTAAAAAAAAATATATACCTTATATATAATATATAGACAAGGGGTTGAACTCGCCAAATCGGCCGATTGTCACTAGTCCAGTAAAAGTCAAAATAACAAAGTCATTTTTACGTAAATCATATAAAGCTATCAGAAAGCTATTGAAAGAGTTCAACCCCTTGTCTATATATTATATGTAAGGTATATATATTTTTTTTAGAATTACTTTTTTACACTATCCCAACACTGTGCTGGGTCCCTGTGGAATAAACACCATATGGAATATTTCTCGTACAAGAAGAAACTTTAACTCTATTATTCAGGAAAGTAGTCTATTTCATTAAAAAAAAAATATTTTTCGAATGCTAGCCTGGATGGCGATTCCTATAATACTTTTGGAAATACTAAGACTTTTTTTTAAATATCAGGTCGTGCATGAAAAATTGTTGACCGGGTTCCCCACTTATGAACTTTTACAAAACTGCCTTTCTTGATAGACATGACCCTGATCTTTGGACTGTTGAATTGGCTCTTAAGCATTACACGTCCAAGTACATGTTCTTGCGCAATTGACATTGACATAAGCAATAAACAAACAATTTTCATGGTATCCCTGTTTGAAGATTAAGTAATAATATAAAGTATATCATTTCCAAACCCGTTAGGGGGCGTGAGTGATGTTGCACTTATTCATTATCACTCATGTACAGACTCAATCAAACCGAGTCTGCAATTCTTATGTTATTTTGTTGTGATTGATGCTTCCGAGGGATCACTTTGTTTCCAGAATTTTTTTACTATTTCAAAATTCATCTCTAAATGACAGAATACTAAAATGCACATCTTTTTTCAAGCACTTTCAAGTCTTACTTGAGGAGTTGAGCTTCACACCTGAGTCTTTCTTATGAACATTGTATCAATGTGCCACACATTAATGCAATTATTTCAAAATCTATCCAAAAATGATAGATATGGACGGGATTAAAAACGGACTGACAGAGACAAGCTCTTACTGGGAGATTTGTGAAGATGTCTGTTATCTTCATGTTAGTTCCTTACTCAAAAAGCAGCCTTTTGTCTCCCATAATCAATGATTCATCCTATAGGTCGGGGGTATACGGAATTAATCTTAAAGCCAAATTGTGATCGCAAATATCCCTAACTGACACAAGAGGACGCTCGGACAGATAGACAGACGGACAGATATTTGAGCAGGTCCCCCCCCCCCTCAGGACGATAGTTCTCAGAAACATCGCAATAATTTAAAGAACATGCATTGTATTCTTAGAAGTATAAAAAGCATCTAAATGACAAAAGTGAACGCGAATATGATTCTCATTTACGTTGTAATAGGGTATAAATTGTGACCTTTTTGCACTATTAAGTTTGTAGTTTTAATGGATGTTTTTCAAATTCTTCCTTTGGAAGTCTTAATTAGTATTACTGCACTTCTAATAAAAGAAAACATGCCTAGTAAAATACGTTCTTGTGCGTGTTTACTTAAATTATAATACAGTGTATAAAACATAGGAAATTTTCCGCCATTTTGAAATCCAAGATGGCTGCCGCAATAAATGTTATTGTTTTTGCATCTATTCTTCTCGTCCACACTTCAGTAGACTTAAATTAACAAAGCCTTAAATTAAAATGCCACAAAGTGTGTATATATTTCGCTCATGGGAGAATTAAAGTAAAATTAAAAAATTCAATGGCGGCCATTTTGAAATTGATTTTTAAAGGTCAAGGACTAAAAATACAGCCTTAATAGAGCAAAAAATGAATTCAGCGTACTCAAAATAGGTAAGTAAGCCCAACTACCTGCTTGTACTAAAAATGCCGTTAGGATGAACATTTTCCCAAAATCAAACCAGTCTAAAATATTGTTATATTTGCCATGCTTTAAGCCTATTTGTTGCCAAGGCAACTGATATTTTTTCAAAATAGGAAGAACAGATAAGACATGCATAATCTCAAGACTGCTATCTACCCATATGTCAAGTTTCATTAAAATATTTCCAGTACTTTTTGAGTTATCACTGGATTCAGTTTATGTGTAAAATTTGCCACATTTTCAGTCTATGTGTTGCCATAGCAACCAGAATTCTCAACATAGGAAGAAAAGAAAAAGACTTGCATAATCTCAAGACTGCCATCTACCCATAATTATGTCAAGTTTCATAAAAAATATTTCCAGTACTTTTTGCTTTATCACTGGATCCAGTTTATGTGTAAAATTTGCCATAATTTCAGCCTATTTGTTGCCATAGCAACCAGAATTCTCAACATAGGAAGAAAAGAAAAAGACGTGCATAATCTCAAGACAGCCATCTACCCATATGTCAAGTTTCATAAAAAATATTTCCAGTACTTTTTGCTTTATCACTGGATCCAGTTTATGTGTAAAATTTGCCATATTTTTGGCCTATTTGTTGCCATAGCAACCAGAATTTTCAACATAGGAAGAAAAGAAAAAGACGTGCATAATCCCAAGACTGCCATCTACCCATATGTCAAGTTTCATAAATATATTTAAAGTACTTTTTGCGTTATCACTGGATCCAGTTTATGTGTAAAATTTGCCATATTTTCAGCCTATTTGTTGCCATAGCAACCAGAACTTTCAACATAGGAAGAAAAGAAAAAAACGTGCATAATCTCCATACTGCCATCTATCCATATACCAAGTTTCATAAAAATATTTTCAGTACTTTTCAAGTTATCGCGGGATCCAGTTTTGTGGACGGACGGACTGACGGACTGACAGACAGAGGGACGGACAGACAGACAGACGGACGGACAGAAGGCGGACGGACGGAGGGTAAACCTAAACTCCCCTCCGGTAAACCGGTAGGGGACTAAAAACACACCGTTGGAATAAATTATTATAAATACAAATGGTATTTTAATTATCTTAGAATTAGCAAGAATTAGCAAGGTTATGTACTTTATCATCTTAATGTTATGTTACATGTAGTTGTTTTTGTTTTGTTTTTTTTCTTGTTAGGATTTCAAAACATCACTTATTCAAACAATTATTTGACCCAACATAGGTTTTATGGTGACAATGTATTTTTACATCATAAAATAATAATGGTAATAGTAATAACTATAATATTAATTATGATAATAATAAAAATAATAATAATAATAACTATTATTATTATTGTTATTTATTATTATTTTTTTTATTATTATTATTATTATTATTATTATTATTATTATTATTATAAACATGATGCTAATGGTGGTGATAATGATGATGATTACGACGAAGAAGAAGAAGATGACGATGATGATGATGATGATGATGATGATGATGATGATAACAAGCATTTGTTTCAGATTCAATTTTTTACTTGCATTTACATAATGCGTCTTTTTCCTTGACATAGTACAGAAATGATGTACAATCCAAAACAATTATAATGACTGCACTCATTTAACACATATACATGTAGAAATATATAGGTTTTGTGTGTGTTTCATAGAACAATGTACATTGTCGCTAATATCTAGCGATTTTCTATTGTTAAATTTAGTTTATCTCCTTTCATAACTTTGGCGCGAATCTAACATGTTTATTTCATTTAACTTACTATAAGTTCTCATATTTCACGTGTTTTTATTGAGTATTTCTGCTTATGTAATATCATCTATAAAACCTTAACTCCGTCCTGCTCCTTATTTAATTTTGGTGAGAAAAATTCACATGTTCACAAATGTTCACGATTATCCTGCTTTTCTTGAAATTATTAAGTTCTTTTGGCGCTAACAATTTGGCTACTATATATATTGATGTCATTGTGTTATAGCCAGTTGTTATTAAAAAGGAGTGGTTAAAAAAGTGGATGTGAAAAGGAATTACTAAATTGTGAATGCTGGTGTTTTGAATAAAAGGAAAAATTAAAAGTGAAAACTAATGGATTTAAAGTGTTTGTTTTATTTCAATGTAGTTCAAAGGTGTTGAAAATTTGCTACATTTAAAATGGTCCCGCGAACCGGATACGAAAATTGATTGTGAAAATGTTTCGATCAAACTTGTGAAAGAAAGAGGAAAAATGAAATTGTTAGTCGTCGATATTCTATTTGAAAGATTCTATTAAAAATTATTGCGTTCGTAAAGTTAACTTTTCCTTGTTGAATTCGTGTATAAAATGGCAAGTGTTACTTCACTTAAAGGAGTTAGAACAAGATATCGAAACACTTTGGGAAAGGAATTACAGAAAGCAAATGAGCTTCTAAATGAAGAAGTAAGTGAAATTGAACCTTTTATTTGTGTCAAAGAAATACATAAATCAAAATGCCTTTTGAAAACATATTCAGAAAAATTGACGGTGCAAATGGAAAAGCTAATTAATGCAATAGGCGACAATGATAAGGAGTTTGTGCAAAGTGTTTTAGATGAAGACTGTGATCTGAATTATGAAGCTGAGAATTGTTTGGTAGAGCTTGAGCAGTTGAAAGAAAAAATTGAATCATCCATGTTAAAAGGTGAAGAAACAGAAGTTAGTTCTGTTACGGATACTGATAGGTTGGTAAATGTTCAGGAAAAGATGCAAAGGATGTTACAGTCACAGATGGAAACACAACATGAATTCTTTACATATATTGACAAAAAGGAAAACGTAAACCATTCAGCTGTGAAACTACCAAAACTAGAGTTGAATATGTTCTATGGAGACAAAATACGCTGGTGTGAATTCTGGGATGCATTTGAGTGTACAGTACACAAAAATTCTAAATTATCAAATATTGAAAAGTTTAATTATCTTCAAAGTAAACTTGGCGCAGAAGCAAAGCGTGCCGTTGCTGGTCTAGCTTGTACAAATGATAATTATGCGGTTGCCGTTAAAATCCTTCGAGAAAGATTTGGGAATAAACAGGAAATCGTGGATTTGCACTACAATGAGATATTGAATCTACGACCACCCACAACGAGAATTACTAGCTTAAGAATGTTCTTGGACTCGATAGAAAGACACCTACGTGCTTTAGAAGTGTTAGGTGAGAATATTGATCAGCACATTTTTGTGTCAATGATAAGTGGTAAATTATCAGAAGATATCTTACGACAGTTAGAATTCAACAAAGGTGCAAAAAATGAATGGACTGTTAATTTACTCCGGTGTCACTTGAGAGATTATATAGTTGCGTGTGAAAAGGCTGAACGAAGAAAAAATGTTTATTCAGAGCCTAAAGTTAATCAACCATTCTCTCCAAATAAAGGGATTACAGGGGAAAGATATAACATTGGAGTAACAAGAAATAGTGATAACCTTCCAAAGGCAACGAGGGGATATGAACGTCCTACCGGAGCACCTTTCAAGTCACGAAGTTCAGCAGAATCATTACTAATGAATGAAAAACAAGATAAGAACAATCAACTAAACAAACCTAGTATGCCCACATGTCACTTTTGTAAAAAGAAACATTGGAGTGACGAATGTACAATCTATAAAACTGTAGATGAAAGAAAACAAAGACTTAAAGGGTGTTACTATCGTTGCCTCAAAGAGGGTCATTATGTAAGTAAGTGTGTATCAAATCGTGCCTGTGTATACTGCAAAGAGTTTAACAAACACCATTATGATAGAAGTTTATGTCCAAAACGATTTGCAAAGAATCTTACAAAGACTGAGACTGATTTTACAAAAGAAAAGGAAGATGACACCTTCCAGAAAGAAATAATTGAAGATACCATGGAGAAACAGCTAGTTTGACTGCTAAAAATCCAGATACGTCATCAACAGCTAATACAAGAATCTTGCTTGATTGTGGTTCTCAGCGTACTTACATTACTCAGAGACTTGTTAACAAATTAGGACTAAAACAAGAGGGTGTAGAAGAGCTTAAAGTGTTAACATTTGGAAGTACACACGCAAGGGTGATAAAAACGCCAGTGACGAAACTGGACCTAAAACTAAACAGTGGAAAATCTCTACAGATTAGCGCAAATATCGTGCCCGTTATAAGTGGAAATGTTCAACGCAAAAATATTGATGTGTCAACAATGGAACAAATCGGAGATTTAATAACAAGTTTGGATTTAGCAGATAGTCTACCACTTGAAAAGGAGTCAACGACCATAGAACTATTAATTGGAAATGATTATTATCTTGACTTATTGTTGCCACAGAAAATTGAACTTTTACCGGGGTTGTACCTCTTAGGATCCAAACTTGGTTGGATTCTGACCGGAAGAACAAATAGTGATGATAAACATGATACTGTTCCGAACTTTCTGGTTCAAACATATGGTAGCAACACTACAAAAACTAGTGTATTCCAAAGTGTTGACACACTTAAAGAGCCCCGACATAACCTGGAAGATTTCTGGAAAATTGAATCCATAGGTGTAAATAATAAAGATATTGCAATTGATGACAAATATGCTATGGAAAAATTCAAAAGCACTGTGAGATTTGAAAACGGGAGATATCAGGTAACTTGGCCCTGGAAAGAACTTTCTCCTAACCTACCTGCTAACAGAGAACTAGCATATGGGAGATTGAAATCGTGTCTTAAGAAGATGAGAAATAAACCTGAAATTTTAGAAAAATACGATTCCATTATTCAGGATCAGCTCAAAAAGGGTGTTATTGAGAAAGTCAACGATTCACTGTCAGACGGATTAGTTCACTATATTCCACACCATGCAGTTATAACGCCTCAAAAAAATACTACAAAAATCAGAGTCGTTTACGATGCTTCTGCTAAAACTTCAAATGAAAACAAAAGTTTAAACGAATGCTTATTCAGAGGACCAGTCCTACTTCATGACCTTTGTGGACTTTTGATGAGATTCCGTCTTCATCCAGTTGCAATAGTGTCTGATATTGAGAAAGCATTTCTACAGATCGGCTTACAACAATCTGAAAGAGATGTCACAAGGTTTTTGTGGGTGAAAGATACAAAGTGTTCTACTTTGAAATCTGAGAATCTTCAAGTGTACCGTTTTTGTCGTGTTCCCTTCGGGATCATATCAAGTCCGTTTTTATTGAGCGCAACAATAGAAACACATCTTGATTCTTACGGTACAAATGTAGCTGAAAAGTTAAAGAAAGATATATACGTAGATAATATTATCATCGGAGTAAATAGTGACGAAGAAGCAATTATCCTATATCAGAGTAAATGAGATTAAAGGTTACACAAATATAAAAATCGGTTATGTCAACAAAAAGGAGAATCCTGCAGATGTTGCAACGAGAGGAATAACAACAAGACAATTAAGAGAAAATCTTCTCTGGTGGAATGGTCCGACTTGGGTAAAAGACAAATTAAAAACTTGGCCAATTAAATCCGAAACAAATATGAATACTTCAGTTGCTCCGGTGAAAGAAGTTAAAGATCAAACAGAAGAAGAGTTAAGTGTTAAAGTAGTAGAGTGTGTTTATACAGAGCCAGTTCCTCCTTTCGGAATGGATTATAAAAGATATTCTTCTGTTACCATGCTGTTTCGTGTTACAGCTTTAGTTCAGCGTTTTATCAAAAAACTAAAAAGGATAGAATGCGAAAATGATCACATAATCAATGAAGAACTTCAAGAAGCTGAAACAAGATGGATAAAATTTGTTCAACGAAAACACTACATGAAAGACTTTGTTGCAGTAGAAAGTAAAAGGCCAAGTGCGTTACAGAAACAGTTAGGCTTATACATTGATGATAAGGGAGTTATGCGTTGTATTGGACGACTTGATAACTCCGATTTACTGCAAGGAGCTAGACGACCAATACTACTACCAAAGTCCGATTGACGGAGCTCATAATAGAAAAAGCACATAAAGAATGCATGCATTTTGGCGTTTCTCATACATTGGCTAAAACTCGTCAGAAGTACTGGATTACGCATGGAAGATCTATTGTTAAATCGACATTACGTAAGTGTGCAATCTGCAAGAAACACGAAGGTGGTCCATATAAAATGCCTCCTATGGCTCCATTACCACCATCTCGAGTTCAAGTGTCACCAGCTTTTTCGAGAATAGGATTAGATTATTTAGGACCTCTAAATATCAAATACAATGAAGAACTGAAAAAAGTGTGGATTTGCATATTTTCATGTATGATAACAAGAGCAATTCATTTGGAAACTGTTCAAGATATGACCTCAGAAGAGTTTTTGTTAGCATTTAAACGTTTTATTGCTCAACGAGGTACTCCCTGTGAAGTTGTAAGTGACAATGCTACACAGTTTAAATTAGCGAGTAAAGTGATTCATGAAGCCTGGAATAATATTACCAAGTGTAAAGATGTACACTCTTATGTTTCATCTTTAGGTATGAATTGGCATTTCATTGAAGAGTAAGTTCCCTGGATGGGAGTTTTTTACGAACGCCTCGTTTGTCTAGTCAAGCGTGCTCTCCGTAAATCGTTAGGTCGAAGACTGCTAACTTTAATACAGATACAAAACCTCATCAAATAAATAGAAGCAACTGTAAATTCTAGACCGTTATTATACGTGGAAAATGATTTAGACTCAAATATAACACTTTCTCCTAGTCATTCCTTTACAATAAATCCAAAAACAGGAGTTCCAGAAACTATCATTGACATAAACGATGAGAATTATGAACAACGTGAAAGTTCTAGCGAACGTTTACTAAAGTTATGGAAAAAGGGACAGAAAACTTTAGATGACTTTTGGAAAATATGGCGAGATGAATATTTAGTCAGTCTTCGTGAAAGAAGCCAAACAACACTCAAAGCTGGGAGAGTTATGTCGAAATCTTCGCCAAAAGTTGGAGATGTTGTTCAAATTAAGGACACTGTACCTCGGGGCAGCTGGAAAGTTGGTCGAATTGTTCAATTAGTTACAAGTCGCGATGGTAATATAAGGTCTGCTAAAATTATATTACCCTCAAAAATAGTAATTGGAAGACCATTAAATTTACTATATCCTCTAGAAACAAGTGAAGACTTAAACGTTGAAAATCATGAACTTTTGAAAAGCACTGACAGAAGGGAATCACAAGTTGTTCATCGACCATACAGAAAAGCTGCTGAAATTGCTAAACAAAGATTGAAAGGTTTATCTAAAAGTGAAAATTCTAATTAAAATCTACATCACGATATATCCTTTACAAATATTTAGACGTTTTGTAAACCGGAGCAATACACGACGGTAGAATTACAGTTTAATTTTAACATGCATATTTCCCGCGCATTCTTCAACCGGAGCATATTATAGTGTAAAAAATGTCACGATTTCTCCGTGCACATTTCCCGCTCATTTTTATACCGGAGCAAAGTAAAGTGATAAACTACTCATGACTTTCTCGTGCAAAATAGAGCGTGGTTTGAAATTGGTCATTTCATTCAGTTTTGTTGAAACGTAAAGATGGGAAAATTTCAGTGTAATTTGTGTGACAAGTCTTATAAGTATAATCGTAATCTTAAAAGACATAAAGATGAGAAACACAGTTCGCAGCTATTACATTATCAATGTGTAATGGATAAATGCAAAGCGAAGTTTATTCGTAGAGGATATCTATTTGACCATCTTTACAAGGTACATAAAATTGAAAAATATAAAGCAAGAACAATTGCAATTGAAGCCAAGAGAGGAGATAAAAGCGATGCTACTTATTATTCTGAAGTCAGTGATGATGATACAATAATGGATTTATTAGCTGAAGAGGAAGAAATGGATTTATTAGAAATTGACATAATAGATGATATTTACGATAATGAATGTGGAAATGGTGATATTGAAAATAAAATGACAGATTTAAGCTCTACAAACGATAAGAATAGTGTTGAAGAACCGGAAGAAAAAGAGAATTATGTTGACTTTGATTCAAATGTTCAAACCAACGAAAGCAATGCAAACGACAAGATAGATTATGATGAATGTGTTTCTATTCCTGATGGTAATTGTTGTGCTGTGACACACCATATGATCATGATCACCAATACTTCAGTGACATATCTAATGATGAGTCAGATGATATCATTTTTACTGGCACGAGTATTGATTGCAGTAAATTAGCCGTAAGTCATATTGATGAAGACATCCATTACGTGACAGATCATGCCGCTATATATTTCGAAAAGAAATATACATATAGGGATGACGTATTAATCCATTCGGAGGAATATTGTACTACAGATAGATGGATTACAACTTCAAAGTGAAAGTAAACATTATTGCTGTTTATGAACATTCTGGCCGGAGTGTCGCTAATATCTAGCGATGTCCTATTGTTAAATTAAGTTAATCTCCTATCATAACTTTGGCGCGAATCTAACATGTTTATTTCATGTAACTTACTATAAGTTCTCATATTTCACGTGTTTTTATTGAGTATTTCTGCTTATGTAATATTATCTATAAAACCTTAACTCCGTCTTGCTCCTTATTTAATTTTGGTGAGAAAAATTCACATGTTCACAAATGTTCACGATTATCCTGCTTTTCTTGAAATTATTAAGTTCTTTTGGCGCTAAAATTTGGCTACTATATATATTGATGTTATTGTGTTATAGCCAGTTGTTATAGTACAAAAGAGTGGTTGCAAAAGTGGATGTGAAAAGGAATTACTAAATTGTGAATGTTGGTGTTTTGAATAAAAGGAAAAATTAAAAGTGAAAACTAATGGATTTAAAGTGTTTGTATTATTTCAATGTAGTTCAAAGGTGTTGAAAATTCGCTTCATACATTTCGATTTAAGTAACAAAGTAGAAAAGTACAGAATTAAGTTTGCTCTGATTAATTACAATGATACATCTTGCGATAAAGTGGATTTGTAAACACTTGTCAGATTTTTCACGAGTATTTCACGAGCATTCAAAATATTGATCATTTAGATAGTGTTATAAAATGTACCTGGGATGAAAATTTTGGAGTTTGAAAGTGATTAAGTATGAATACATATATAAGTTATGATTTTTCTTGAACACTTTGTCTGCTATTATGAAATACTGAACTTTTGACTGATATGTACCGACATTATCCATTATATATAATTCTTTGGCAGCTTTTTTTCAAGTATGAAACAAGATACTACCAGCATAAATATTGAAGGTATAATAGACATTCCATTATAGACCAATTCTATGATGGCTTTTTTATACTTTCACTTGCGACAACACGACAAAGCACAAAACGTCGCATTATCGAAGTGTCGTCTTGTCGCTTGCAAATCACGCCAAACGGCGCGTTGTCTCGCGGCGTGCTGCCGTGCTGGCGCTTTATCGATTGGCTCGAATGGAAGAATTCGCTTATTTGCACTTTGATGCTTGCGAGAGTGACTGCACGATAAGAAGCAAAGTATTTATATAAGCCAAGCGACTGTGCGACATGACGGCAACGCACCGCATGATAACGCCCAGTTTGGTGCGATTCGCAGCGACAAGGCGAAAATAGGCAAACAGTTTTTGTAGTTTTGTCGTTAGCGACAACGTAACGCGCAAAAGCGTAAACATACAATACTCTTTAATAACTGTAACGCAATCATGGTAACCCTTGCCATTCTGACATGATATAAGAAGACCAATTGTTAAGAATATGTTGAACCATATTGAGTGAAGACGTCGGTGGTGTGTGTGTTATTTGAGGTGACATCTTTGTCATAGAGCAAAACCATTTGATCTAAATAAAACACGTAGCAAAACTAACGTTAATAAAACAATATTTATCTTATCAATATACGTATTTATTTAATTTTACCAATGAAATATTACGCTATATCAGTCAAATATATTTCGTATTTTTAAAATAAATATGAAATATGAATATGAAAGTGTACGGAGTCAAAACTCACATTTATTTTAATGGACTTCTTTCGCCATTTTGTTTGAAAAATCTGATAAATAGAAAACAACTTTTTGTTGAATTTGTTTTGAAAACTATCTAGAATGATAGAAAAAAATTTAATTATGAAAACTAAATCCGAACACCAATATCTTTAAATCAGTCATTTACGCTGTACAGACGTTTAAAGAGTTGTTTACGTGACGTCATAATGAAATTAAATAAAATGTTATTTTTCGTTTTTCTTGAAATATGGTTTATTTTTTCACTCAACATGATAAAATTCCACATATTTTTACGAGCCGGGACTGTTATAATTTTGATTTCTTAAAAACTCTATTAAAATTTCAAACTATAAATTGTTGATTCATTTTTACCTTCAGTAATAAATTCAGGAATACTACAGGACAACGTGTACTCGCATGGCAGTCCAAAGTAAGTTTTTATATTTTCATTTCATCTGTTGCTAGCTCTATATTGAGTAAGTTGTTGTTGAACAAAAAAATAAATTTAATGTAAATGCATTACATTCAGAACAATGTTTACTCTACATTTTTTTAAAAGTTTTTAGCTCTGAATTTAGTCCAACGCTAGTTTACTGTTTGAAACTTGTCAATTTTCATGTCGGCACAATAATATGTTCCCACCGTGTTTGTAATACTTTTGTTTGTTTATCTTTTGTCAAATTCTTCAAGTTCACTGAACAATTTACGCTTCTACTTATTTTACGTCAGATGTTTTTTTCGCGATTTTATTTGATATGATACAAATCTGAATCATTAAATTGTATGCAAAACTAAGATGATTTGTCCAGAACGATAATTTCTTTATTGTGAAAAATGACTGAAAAAATTAAAAGCGCTTGAACGTTCATTCATGAAAATTCCGAGTAAATTCCTTTAAACCTGTTTATCATATTCCTCAATTTAATCTATGTATTATTATGAAATATTACAGATTAAGAACCTCAGTATGGCTCTGTTAAAGATATATATATTAATTTTACAAGTTTGATCTAAACGGTTAGCATATAGGTTTTGGCAGAAAAACAAATGTTTAGATAAGGAATTTTGTTGTTCAACCGTTTGATATGTTTATAATTATTTTAAAAAGTATGACAATTAACGATTTGTTACGTCTTCTCCTTCTCAGGTTGAAATCAATTTAAATGTGTAATTTTATTTTCCTCTTTGCATAATTATATCATGTGTATTAAGCAATATGTTGAGCATTTTGCTTATTTATTGTCATCTGCTTTTGATTAGATAAAAATAAGTTCCAATAATTTGTGCCATATTATTTTTAAAATATAATTAATTTCTAATACTCGTACTTCTACTATTTTATTAAGATATATGAACTATGGCTCAGTTGGCATGATTATTGGTCACGAAATAACACATGGCTTTGTTGGTAAAGGTAAGACTATTATTTTCATTTTTATCTAAAACTATTTGTTAAAAAGTTACTCAATATGAAACTCGAAAAAAAAAAGCTTTTTAGCGAGACAATTGCAATTCTTTGCCTCTGTTCCGGCGTCCATTTTTCTTTTTCTTTTTTCAATAAAGATTGGGTTATGTTTTGTTTGATATATATCTATTTTTATTTCTTTAGAATAAACATAAATTAAGTTTTATGATACTTTTAAAGGCAAGAAGTCTCATTTTCATGTCGCCGGTGCTAAAGTAACTACTAAATTAATGTATTAGGTTTCACGGAACCTTAAACTGACCTTTCAACCCTCGTAAATTGCCTTGCAATAATTATTTAAGGTAGTGTATAAAGAATAAGCAGTGGCAGTGTAACGAACTAAATTTCGACAAAATAGTTGTTTGCATTTTGTTAGCTTAATATAAAGAAAATATATGATATGATAAACTTTCTGGAAACATAGATGTATCAGGACATATTTATCCAAAATAAGGTCACTAAATAATTTGATATAACATCTTATTATTCTTATTATCTTATTAATCAAATGGTGTTGGCCTGTAACGGTCCTTTCGTTTTATCATGGTCTTGACATGATGTTACATGTATACATATTCATCAATTTAACTGTTTATAATAATGAGATAAATGTACCATCTATGAATCACGCTTTTCTAACGATTGGCTGTTAGGCAAACGCCTCTATATGGCCGCTTACTCGAACCATTCTTGCTTGTTACTTTGTAGTGCGTATCAAATTCTGTAAATAATCCATTTAGTTGTTTCTGTATCATTTGGTACACAGGTAGGACGTACGATGAAGAAGGCAAACAGCGGACATGGTGGTTACAAAGAGATGTTGACACGATTGAAAGAAAGACTCAATGTTTTATAGACATGTGGAGTAACTTCACTATACCTGGAACAGGTGGCATGAAGGTGATACTTATGAGTCTTATATATATATATATCTATTGTTTATTTGTGGGTTTGTGAAAATATTAACATGTACAAAATGCCGTTCAAAAAAACAAGAGCATCAGAAAGAACGTTAACTACTGATTACAGTATTATTGAAGAGAATAGATGTTCATACAGTGTTTACGTATAAAAAACCCAAGTAATGTTGGCGTATAAAATCTCATCAGGTATGTATTATATAATATATGCTCAGCATAGTTTAAGATTTCTTTACATGTAATTTGTGTCATATCAAAGTTTGAACTACGTAACGTTTAACAACTTCTTTTGACAGCTAACTAAAGGAGCGACATTGGTAATAAGTGACTGATATAATATTTTATCAAACCTTTATTTCAACTTATTAAAACAGACGCAAGTGCATTTGCGAAAGTGATTTTAATAAATCAAACTTATGGTTAAGCGTACTCTCTTTGACCCTTTAAAATATTAAGTTGACACATAGTCAGTAATAATTAATTTCTGCATTTTTCCTTTCTTCTGCTACTAAATTTATCTAGCAAATTGATTCAGTTTACAGCATGTTAGGTTTATAATTGCATGTTTTAAGTGTAAGCATACGTTTCAGAATGATGGTGAGTTGACGTTAAATGAAGTTCTGCCTGATCACGAAGGAACGCGGATTAGTTATAAGGTACAGTGCATAACATATTGGTCGCCATAAACGCAAGCAAACGATATAAAAGTAGTTTTTTTTTAAAAAAGCTAACTCAGCATCGCCATATAAACAAGCTACTTGGCTACTTTATATTAAACTGAAGTGCATACTCAAAATAAAAGTCAATAATTCCCATATTTCAAAATGTTTAACATCAAAATATATTGTAAACAATGGTACACCGTCTTCGTGGTCGAGGGGTTATAGTCGATGACTTCTAATCCAGTTACCTCTCTTGCGTGGGTTCGATCCCTGGGAGATGCTTTGGTAGTTTAGCACGGAGGAAGGTAGTCTAGTACTGGTGTAACTCTCCAGGAACGATGGTTAGGAAACTACCCGCCTATTTAACTAAAATAGTGTTGGGAAAAGGCGTAAAATGAAACAAACAAACAAACAAGTAAACAATGTTTTGTATAATTATTTTCCTAAGGATACCGCCAAATTAAGATCATTGTAATAAAGAAATATGCAAGTGTAATATCTCAGTCCGAATGGGCACACAACAGAAGCATAACAAGACCAAAACAGTTATAAATGGCATAAACGCCTCCGAATGCGATTTCAGGAAGTTAAGTCCTTTTAAAAGCGCCATAGTTATTTAGGCATCACTATTGAAAATAAATGTACATCGGAAGTAGTAAGCAAGTTTAGGTTCCCCCTTCATAAATAATTTTGTCTTGGATCCTTACATTGAATGTTAATCACATTTTAGCAGGAAAGGTCACGTGACAAGCAGATATATTTTTATTAAAGTTGTCTTTGAAATTTTCAGTATCTCTACTTTCGCTTCATATTTTCGACAAAAGTTGTTTTATTTTATACATCGATTTAAAAAAAGGCGCAAAGTGTATTTACACATATTAAATGCTGTTTTGTATATCTTTAGATTAAAACATGGTTTCAACATTTACAGCAGATACTTTCATTGGTTTACTACATATACTGCTATGTTCTTTAGATATTGTTTTGTGTTTATATTGATTTACATATTGTTTATTAATTAAAGGCCTATCGTAGGATAGTAGAGAAACAACGGAACGGTAAAGAGGAAAAAAGATTGCCTGGGCTTCCTTACACACCAAATCAATTGTTCTTCATAAATTTGGTGCAGGTATACTTAATTAATTAAAAGTTATTTCTATCAGTTTGGCACCGCATACACGGCACTGGTTTTATATTCCTAAAGCTAGTTAAGTGTTATCGTCAGCGGTCAAAGAAAAAGTGCAGTTACTACCTAAGCATTATTTAATGATAAACATATTTTTTGAAAAGCACGTATGTCTTTCAGAAAGCCAATTAGTCATGTTTCTAGGCTATTGTGACTTGACTTTTGATCTAGTGACCCCAAAATCAACAGGGGTTATCTACTTGCCATGGCTGGCCAATATGTCATTGGGACCTTTATAGGTTGTGTGCGTGACTTTATGACAAAGTCATCATACATCGTAATAAATAATGTATACAAGAAATGTTTGCTGACTGGTAGTAATTGACTGGACATATTTTACCAACTAGTTCAAAAGTACCCTGCCCTTTGACCCCAACATCAATTATGGTCAACTTCAAGTAAATATCAATACACCTGTGGAGTTTTAGGGCCTAGGACTTATTGAGTGTCAAGTTATTAGTCAGACACTGTTTCGACATGCAATGTCAATGTCGTTATGACGTCGACCTCCGCACCCTTGTCAAAAAAACAAAAGAAGTCATCAACTGGACAGGACCTATCACCATACAAAGCCTGAAGTTCATAGGTCTAGGCGTTCTTAAGTTATTGATTGGTAAATTGTTAAGTTTACGAACCAACAGTTCGTGACCTTGTGGACCTTGCCCTGTGACCCAACGTTATCTTCTGGCCAAGACTAAATCACCTATGAATATTGAGGGCTGAAGACCCGTGAGTTGGCGAGTTATTGTTTGGAAACCGTTTTGAAATCGAAGGTCAGTGTGACTTTGACTGTTGATCCCTAAACCCATTATTAACATGAAGTCATTTACCGGTTAAAACCAGTTAAAGTTATACGCCGTACACCGTTGACCATGTTAATGTCAATTTACCTTGGCCTTTGACCCATGTTCCCAAAATCGATAGGAGTCATCTTCTGGCCAAGACCAATGCAACTGTGAAGTTTGATGGCCAAAGGCCAATTGAATGTCACGTTATTGGTCGGAAGTTTGACATACAACATCAGTGTGACCATTCCATTTGACCAATTGGCCCAAAACACAATAAGGGTCATCTATAGACCTTTTTACGACGCGGTCCGTTGCTATGAAAAATCTACCGGAATTAGAATTTTCTCTCGCATGCGCAATCTGCGTAGGGCAGAAAATCCTTCGCCCTACATAGAAATATAGTAGAAGTTCATAGACAATACCGAGTTAGTTCACGGTAAACGGTAGAAAATTATATGAAATAGCTTTTATCAAATATAGAAAAGATGTCTTATAGCTTTGAGGCGAAGAATGTCATAAAAAGGCATGGAAAAGATACGTGTTTAAGAATTTACGATCCTGGACCTGACACTAGCTGAGATAATTTTTTAAAGAAGATGTGTAAATTAATTCATCTATTAGCAAATGAAAAGTCAACATATTTGCTGTTGAAAAAGTTCATATAAAAACAAAAGAAATTTTATAACATGAAATCGAGATTAATTATAATTCTGAAAAAATAGCAGAACAGGTGATAATGCATTTTTTCAATATGTTCCATATATACCTGATTATATATATATATCCTTTATCCGATTTGCCTGTGATGCAAACAGAAAAAAAAAGTCACATAAATAGATTCTAAATAATTTTTTTTTTCAAAATCTTGAGAAGTTAAGATGGGTTGTTTGGAAGAGATATAACACACATTTTATCCGCTTCTTCGTAATACCACCGATTTATATTACATAATATAAATCCGTGGTAATACATGATATTTTTAATAATGCACGTAACAAATTTTTCCCTTCTCAAAATCCATAAACATTGATCGGTATATTTAAAAATTACATAAATTACCATTTTAATAAGCGTAACAGATTAATTATATCATGGTTTTTATAAAAGTCCCGGTTGAATGAACAACCGTTGGCGTGCCAATCTGTTTGACACTTGCCGCCTGAAAAATATCCAGTTATTCAAAGGAAGTGTACAATACAAATTGTGTAATATTATGTAATACAGGGGTAATAAAGTTTTATCTATAACACCCTGGTGTTTCAATTTTAATTACTGATAAAAAAGTCGTCTTATTATACCTTAAACAAACAGCATGTGTGTGTCTTTTTTGACCATTGAATTATTACTCCCGCACTTTTTCGTAGAATTGTTAAAAAATAAATTCACGTTTTCACTACTAACCGCCTTAAGTCATCCCAAAATTAATGTTTTTTGGGTGACATAACATGAAATCGCATCTATTAAAGCCTTAACGTATGATAGACTGTAGACATCGTTATTGCGTATTGCCCTACGCAGAATGCGCATGCGCGAAATGCAACATTCGTTGCTATGGAAAATCGTATTGTAAAAAAGGTCTATATACTCCAAAGGAGGGGATGGGGAAAATAATGCAAAAAATGCCCGAAAATGTCAATAAGGTCATCCTGGATTTGAGGTCAACATTACCGTCCGGGAAAACGGTGTTTAGACATCGCCTCTAGCAATTTTTGTTTACATTTCTAAGAAACGGACATCATTTTTCTGCCATTCATTCAATATTTGGCTTTCTCTTTCAGCCACTTTGCACCAATATAAGAAACGATATAAAGAAGTTTTGGATACAGAACTTTGCGCACCCATTATCATTAATAAGGTAAAATATCAATTTTGTATTTTCGTGATAAAAAACTGTTATTTTTATGAAGTGGCACATTTTTACTCATATTGTTAAGTATTACATAACCTTGTTACATGCTTTCATTGCGCTTGGGATGTGGGATTCGTATCAATTTGTTATATGTTACACGCAATATATATTTGATAAAAGCTTGAATGTACAACAAAATTCATCTTCTTGTGACCGAAAGGTTTAAGTATAGTTAGACAGTTTCACGTTTGACTTACGTTGCATCTCCATGTTTAACATGTACACACAATTTGTGACAATTACTGGCTAATATCCGAAAGTATTTTACAATGTATACTTAAATGCTAGCATTCTTACAATTTATGAGTGAATCTCTTAGTCTTTGTTGTATCTTAGATGTTGATTTCCTTTCATGTCTTATATTTTAGCTCTGTAAGAAAGTTTAATACCTATATTATATCCGTTCAGTTGCTAGTGTACACAAAATTGGATCATATGAAAACGCAAGCTGTAACAGTTACTTATCTTAAATGGTTTAAGAATATTATTGAATATCATGAATGTATTTTATTTAATTTATAAATATAAACATTATGTTCCGAATTTCATTTCATTTACAAATCAAAAAGATTTGTTTTCCAATCATCACCTTATATAATTATATAGCCTATCTCATATAAATTGCAATACAAAAGTTTAAGGTAATTTGGCTGCAAAGCAGTCAAGCCTTATACGATTCGGAATAAGTGATAACTGCGGAAAGACATGATTATTTTTATTAGTCTTCAATAATACATACATCAGCATAACATTTCGGAAACCATTTTAATGTTTTTGCTTTGTTGCAAAACATTGAAGTACAATATTATTGTGGAATGGAAAGACAATTATAGTTTCTTGTATCCGTATTCAAATAATGTACTTAGTAATTGTCTGTTTTGTTATAATGAGTGCTGTTTACCGTTACCTTATATGATGGAATATAATAAACTTCTCAACAGTCTGCTTTTTTTTCACTGATTAAAAGTTGATCTCATGACGACATCGTTTATCATTGTCAGGGCAGGGCTTGGGCAGTGTGCTAAACTTTCAGATACTCTGAGAGTTTACTGTTTATGTTCAGACTCAAATTTATAAGTGATTCCTTGCTAAGTGTTTAATCGGAATATACTTTATTTATACAAAATGCATTATGATAAACCAATAAGAGCGACAGCACTGTCTCTATACATATTATAATAACTTGTCTCGTCCTGGACCTGACTTAAACGTACCCGTTCCGTAACATCATAAAACAAGAACGGACGTTATGAATTTTTGGTGCAAGTCATTTTCACAAACAAACATTTCTCAAGGTATCATTTTGTTCCGCCTTTCTTAGGGTATGCGTTCGTATGCTGTCAAAAACATGCTAGTAAGAATATCACATTCCTTTGAGGATGATTTTACTCAAAGGTAGCCGGAAAATGACGTATTAATCGACGTTGACGTTATCTTTCAAGAGTGAACTTATCTGATGGAAAGTTGATGTATAGTTTGTTTTGCTAATATCATAGCTGTTGTTCACAAGTGCAAAACAATATATTTTAGCGGTTTTTAATATTCTTAAATTATTTTACGCAGTAATCATTATGACGTCACTAAATTAGGATGTCACATTTTAAAAGTTGTTATACGGTTGTTATAATACCCGAAAACAATAACAATAGGTATGGTTACTTTTCACACACCATGGCTTATAAATCTTGTAAATGTATTTTTAAAAGGGTAGAAAGTGATTAATGTTCTATCATACCAGCCCACCCACACGCCTTTCAAAAAAAGAAAGACTGGAAAAAAATGAAAGAAAAAACAACAAATGAACTGCACTGACTATAAGAGGGTACAAACCAAAGACTATATATTATTATGGTCAATAGTGATTTATTCGCTCAATTCCTTTTGGTATGTATAATAAATCCGTTATCATTTTGAATATGCTACGGAATTCTTTTTAACTATCTTCAGATTTGTCGGGCTTATGCAGAATAGTGAAGAATTTGCAGATACCTGGAATTGTCCGGTTGGATCCAATATGAATCCTGCTGACAAATGCACTCTTTATCAATAAAAATCAATTAATAAATAGTCACTCACTGAAATAAAACTTATATACATATATATCATGGATTATTTACATTGGAAGACCAATGAATTTATTTTCAAAATTATCGTGTTTTGCTTGCTTGTTTCTAGGTATATTCAATTTTATCTTCATCGTCTTAATTCTGAATAATCGTATATGAAATAAAATATAGTCAACCAAATCAAGGAGGTCCTTTCAACCGCCACTGTGTTTCTGGATTTCTAACCAGCCTCCTAATTTCTAATGTTTTATTATTGTTACATGTATAAATCACTCCCACATAGCTTCATCCCATTTATTTATGTTATTTATAATTTCGATGCAACCAACTTTTACACTCGTAATGTAATCATATCTTTGTTTGACTCAAGATATAGAATTAAAAAAACAATGACTTGACTTTAGAAAAACAACAAATTTAGTCTAGCATTTACAACTATTCAGCGTTGATCAAGTCATGACAAGATACCATTTTTCTCAAACCGCATTAGATAATTATGATATTTCAAACTGTTTATAAACAAACATATCATTTGTGCTGTTAAGAATATCGTTATGTTCTTTAAATACTTTATTAAATGACTATTTATGACTATTCAATACATACTTTATGAAGTTAAAGAATCGGAATAATTACAATGTTGACTGTGCGAGGAAAAAAACATATGTTTTGGGTGCACAAATGTGGAAATGCAAGTGTTACATGCCACGACAACAGTACTACTATATACGTGTACATCGAGGGTATGTATAATTAGACGGTGGATATTTGCCTAATTATATGGATGCTACTAAAAGCCTTCTTGTTAGCATTTTATTATTTTATCTTATTTTTGCAAAAGTTTTTTTATACGACCTTCAGACAGTAGAAAAAATAGATTGTGTGACTAATTTCGATAATTGTCACAATTTATTGACATGTTTTATTATTAAAGCAAACCAATAATCAATCCGGCTGACAGTTTGCTCCAATTTCGTCTCCAATAAGAGAGACCAAACTCTAATCGAATTTGAAATATACAAGTTCCATAAAATGTTTTGTATGAAAAGAGCGACTTATTTCAAGTAATGTAATCGTAGTCCTGAACTTTATAAATTGTGTTTCGTTGAACACTGTGCACTGCAATTGATATAATTATATTTTAAATGAAAATGCAGATAAAGCTTTGATACGATAAAGTCAATCAATTTTGATCTGATCTAAAGTAACTGAATTCTTCGAAAAGGAATCCACAATTAAATCCCTTTCAAGTTTTTAGATCGTTCTAGTGGCGGCACACTTGTTATTAAGTTATGTAAGTTTTAGTTCTGTCTGATTAAAACTCGAATAACATAATAAAAGTGAAAATTGAAAATTTGAATTGAATTGTAACATGTGCTGTAATTATATGAAATTGAATGAAATCATTTTTGAAATCTCTAGAGATGGTTTAATTCAATATTTGTCTCTTCCTGTTAAAACTGATTTTCAGTCTCAACGTTTATTTTTTCCCTTCATTTAAGAATCCAATACTGATTGTTGAATCTGACAAAATTAAAATGGATTCATCAAAATATTCAATTATATTCAATGAGATTGAGACATTGAGAGTTGCACGCAGTTATCCTTAAATTACGCATGCTATCCTTAAATAAGTAAGCATTGTAGGCTTTATTTTTATGTTTGTAGTAGAAATTGCAATGTATAGATAATTAATGCCCCCATAAAATATCAATCAGTTAACATTGTAGTACTTTGTTATTTGGTCCTCAATTATTCGTACATAGAGGAATGTATCTATCACTGAATTAATCAATTAATTATGTTTCATTCATTTAATATTAATAAATGAATTATTAAAACAAGGATCATCAAAGAAGGGCGACATACCATAACGGCACTCCGCCACAACAACAAAATCCAGCAGCACATAAAGAACGACACAGAGCAGAGCTGCACACAGGACGAAACAGCAGATGCAAGGACGTTTTGCAGCCACTGGGGAAAACTGCCCACATTTTGATAATTATTATGTTGCAATAAATTACATTCAAATAAATACAGGTCTTTTGATTTATACAAATACAATAAAAATGGTTTATCTATACAAATACAATAACAGACACACACACAATACACGCAAACAATAATTAATAACAACAACAATGGCAACAAAGTAATTTATTGTAAACTATGCGCAATTTCAATGTATCTTGGAAGGTCAAAAACGTAAGACAATAAGGTTGTTTTTATAACATGAAGCATCTATTTTCTTATTATATTTGTTCCATGCTGATAGCGTCTCCTATGGAATTTCTCCACTGAATTGAGTTTTTTTTTGACATTAAGGAACCGAAAATATTTTTTTCTAAACTTTGTATTACTGTATGTAGGTCTGAACCAATTACCCGTATGCAAAATTTCAGACCATTTGCTTTAACAGCTTCCGAGATAAACATTTTTGAAACAAACTGACCAAAAAAAAGGAGAAGCGTCTCAACGCTTAAGAAGAAGCGTTTCAACACTTTTGCTCAAATCTGCCAAACAAATTATTTAAAAAAATAAATTAAAAAACATACACACAAAAACGGTTATTTATGTACCAAGTATATTTACAGAGTATCTGTTGCATAGTTTTCTTTTTGCACCAAATAATAATTGAAAGAAATGAACGTTTTAATGGTCTTTTAACAATATTACCCATTAGTTTAAAAGCAAATTTTAAAGGAATTTGGTTTATATATAACTTAATCATTTGCAATATCATTCTTGTAAAACAAAAACATTTGAAGGATTATAATAATTACATATTATTTATACAATGAATTTCATTCTCGTAAAACAAAAAAAAAATGAATTTTCTGGTGCGGAAATCAGGTTATATACACAATTAGCAAAGTACATTAGCTAATGTTCATATAGTATTTATTACATGTACATCTATATTGTAGTTAAACTTTTTTGCTTGTTTGGGTTTTACGTCACATCCCTTTCCGGATTCGAACCCACAGCGTAGAGGGGCAAATAGTTTGATATCAATGACCTCAATAACCACTCGGCCACGGACGCCCCCTAGCCTAACTTAAAAATAATGCCTTGTTAATTTAAAATGATGTTGACTTTCAACGGTAGAATTTTTATGGCTTTAAATGACAACTTTATTATAACGTTTTATCTAATGTAGTGCAGACGTGAAGTCATCATATGTTACAAAACAATTACATCAGCAAACAAATAATGAAAACAAAAAGGAACGCATAATTAAAATTTATCTAGATTTTCTCTTTCACTTATTTTAATATATTCTTATATTAATGGCTGGTTGTATTTTAATCTTAAGCTAACAGTAGAATAATTTCATAGCTTTCAAAATGATTGAACACTTGTTTTAGAAATCATAAACTTCAAGACTTTTGAAAGATGTAAAAGAAAAAAGGAACAGCATTTTACATACTATTTATTAACAATGAAGTTTTAAAATTTAAAGTCATTATAAATATGTTTCATAATAATTGTTGTGGTTGTTTTTTGTTATGTTCTGTTTTTTTTTCTATCGAATAATTAGATGCAAGACATTAAATGCATTTCTGAAAAACAAACTAAGTTATCTAGAAACATTCTTTTTGAGATTCCTTGTACTTACTGGTCTATTTTACAGACGTACATATAAATTAGTGAAGGAAATTTGTCCTTGACAAGCTAAACGGTATCAGTTTCAAGTTTACGTTTTCGTTTGTCTACAACATGTTTTATAACTTATATTATTTAAAAAAGATATATATTACAGTTAGCTGTCACGAATGTATACTATAGTAAGATTTCTAAGACCATGTAACGTTATACATGTTAAAATTACAGTTCAACCTTTTCACAAAACACAGCATAAACTTCTAGAACACGCACTCGTGGAAACTTTATCGTCACTGTAATATGAAGCGGACATCTGTTTCATATCAATAAATAAAGGTTTCGTATTCCATATTGAATGCTTAAGCATTTATACATTTTATCCGAATACTGGCGTCTCAATGACGCTAAATTAGAAATGGTATCATACTTAAAACTTAAACATTTTTGATTATATTACATCCCAAAGCAGTGTTGGTCCCTCACACGGACAACACTTAACAAGCAACCTTATAAATATATGCACTGTATTCTCAACCAGCAATGCTACTTTGGACATTGTAACCTAGAAGACGCTTTTAACCAACATGACAAGAAAGTCCGACCTATGTTTTGTTATGGTGCCGAAAATTTGGGCTATCATCAAGTAAGACCAGCGATCTTAACCATGCTGATGCCAACGTGTTTTTTTCACGCCGTGAATGTAGCAGGGCTTTAATTTCGTAACTTAACATAACTTAATGTATTAAAAAATTGGATAAACTGTTAACGATACGAAATAACTTTTTTCCTAGGCATGGTGTATAATGCTGTGTCGTTTTTGAAAACATAAAAACGTTATCGCCTTTCTTGTTGATACATTACAGTAAATGTTCAGGCAACAATGTAATACTTTAAATAATGTATCTATTTACCAAATTGTGTATCTTATGGACTCGTTTATTTATATCATTGTTTATGTTTATGTCAAGGAATAACGTGGTTATAATTATCAGAATCATAAAATGATAGAATTACACTTTAACTTTAATTTCTTTTAAATCCCTAACGATCATATGTATTCTCCTCATTGTTTATATAGAATACTCGCGTATGTTAAATATAATAGGCATTTTATGTCACAGCTTATTGGATAATCGACAATAAGATTTTGAAAACCTTAAGTGTAATTTCGTTCATGTTTTTATTCTGAGCATGTTTCTAAGATTAAACTGGATGTAAAATGTTCGACGAAAACCGTTTACAAATAATAGCACATATACAGATTTGAAATTAAACACGTTTTCATTTAGATTTAATAAGATAGTCTGATTCCCTTTTATGGTTTATTTCTACATTTCAATCGTAGACTTCATTAGTTTTAGAATTTATCTCAATGTCATGTTTCCTAATCCAAATTTTGACACATAAATAACTAACCAAATGATAAAAATCAACTGCCAGCAACATAACACGCAGTTTCTCGTTGCGTAATTGGATTGATCGTGTCCGCTTAATTTTAATTGTCGTTATAAAGTTATTATTTGCTAAAGTTTGATTTTGAATATATTGACATTTGCTTCACGGTCTAAACATCTTTTAACAGCACTCAGAGTAGATATGTTCTATTAAAAATCCTAGCACTATCAGTGGTCACAGTATGAAAACACTAGAAGTATTTTTAAGAAAATACCAACTTTAATTGCCTTGTAACAGCAAAAGGGGTTTCCCATACATAGTTTAATCATTCTTTTGTTCAAATTAGACATATTCAGTAAGAATTTCATAGATTTCAATACATTTCTGTGATTAAAATATTTTACTCAAGGATGAGCAAAGTTTATCTTTAAAAGAAGTCCCAATGTTCATTGTTTTACATTTTACAGGCCACGATTTTATACGACTGTGAACAATAATATCAAATAACTTATGTAGAGCTTATTTTTTTTCAATACTTTATGTTTTAGAATCAATTACTGTAACAAATAAATAGTAATCTGTCAATGGGGGTTACTTTTTATCTTTTTCTCTTTTAAATCTTATATTTAAAATTTGGAAAAGACACTTATAAGAACGTTCGATTGAGTACGAACGTGTAAGATCACAGACACACTCTCAAAAAACTTTTGAGGATATAACCGGATAGTGGGTAAAATATTATTTAAAGATTTTTACCTAATTTCACAACTAACGGTGGTTGAACCCAAGCCGCTTTTAAAAGGATAATTTTGCGATTAACTAAACATATACTGTTCAAAATGTTTAATTTAATTTATAAATTGGAAATAAATAGTTTAAAAAGGAACAGGTTAATGGAAAAGATACGTATCATCAAATAACGCAAGAGCTTTTAAACATTTTGGTAACTGTTGGTAAATTTCATATCAAAACGTTCCATAATAGATTGAATGCATTGCATTTAAACATTCTGCAAATAAGATTGGTTCTAAAAAATGTCTTGAAATAGAAAAAAAACAGACTCCCTAAAGAATGCCCAACACGGCAAAATTGTAAAATGTTGCAGGCCCGTTTTGAGTGAGCTTGTTCATGGACGGTACTGGAAATTGCAAGTTACCGTCCATGCCCCCTAGCACCGGCTTAGGCAGAATTCAACATTTAAACACAAAAATGGTAAAATTTTGAATTTAAAAACATGCTCAGGTGAAACTTGAAGAATATTTGGTGTGAGATTTCTTTGTAAAAATACTTGAAAATAATTTAATCATCGGATTACTTTAGAGACATGCACACGATCTGGTTAAAACAGTTTGTCCTTGAGAAGCAACACAATATAATTTTATGGTTTTGTGCCTGAGAAATGTTTTGTGATATTTTAATTAAAACTAATTTTTAGTTGACTTTCAACTGTAATTATAGATTATGAGATTCCTGCGACCACGTTAACACAAATCTTTTCAAAATTATATTGCAACATTGCAATACAAACCAACATGAAAACCTTTCAAATACGCGCGAGGGAGATGCTTTGGTAGTTTAGAACGGAGGAAGGTAGTCTAGTACTGGTGTAACTCTCCAGGAACGATGGTGAGGAAATACCCGCATATATGACTGAAATACTATTGGGAAAAGGCGTAAAATGAAACAAACAAACAAACAAACCTAATATCATGAAATAAAGATTTATAAAACATTTTTGTTCTCTTCTTTTTAAGAAAAATCCTATCCAGGGCAAAAAGCCTTTGTCTGATATTGATTAAATTGCAATCACTTCTTAACATTTTCTTTGAATACATTATTGCAATTACTTAGGATGACTTCAACTTTGTTACAAGATAATTACTAAATTGCAATGTTTTTTCACAGGGTAATCATGATTACTTCCGATGACTTTCTGTTTTCTCTTTTTATCTGGAAAATGCCAAATAAGCTATTTCCTGGTTCACAATTCATTTTGATATGAAAATTGCTATGGCATTGCTTTTATATTAAGGAACTGAAGAAGACAATTGTTTTAAGTAAAAACAAAACTTATGCAAATTATGCACATCTAATATTAAAAATGTACTTTATGTTAAAACACGTTTGTCATTAAATGAATTTATCATAAAATAGTATGTGAAATGTATCATTTCTGATATTCTTATAGAATAATTTTCTTGAATAAAATTTGATATATTTCTAAGTTATTTAGTTTAAACATTTATTTGAAAAAACGAATTATGAAAGATATATAATTGATCTAGAGCATTTTTATCTGGTTAAAGTATGATACCAAGCAAAGGTTTCACTACAAGGCATGCATATTACCTATTCCTATTGTAAACTTTAAACAGTGACATATCTTACATGTTATAATGTTTAATAACGTCGAAGATCATGCATAACGCTAACGGGTTTATTTCTTTTTATCACATAAACCGCGGCGCAGGAGTGTAATAAAGCCATTTAATAAAAACGATATGACACTAGACGTGTAATTACACTTTGACGTGACGTTATTTGCGTTATATGTAAACATACCGTTAAAGCGCGCTAATGTTAGCGTTACACTATAAATGTGTCGTTGAAAAATTACTCATTTTAACAGTTTACTGTTCTTATTTAATGTATGTGATAAAAAGAATATTATATTCGTGTAGATTCAATATGTAAAACATACATACGTTTTTTTGCTAAAAATATTTATCTGCAGGCAGCAGAGATATAGCTTTAGTCACTTTGATAGCATGTAACGTCAAGACATAACAATTCTATGATGATGCTACACATCAAAGACGCCGCCAAATCATGTGAACAGTCATTGAAAATCGTTCTCTATTACAGTTGAATATCTGGAGCAAAAATCAGTTTTTTTCTCCATGTTCTTGTTCAATTAATAAGTTGCATATTTTTGTGAAAAAATAGAACCTAATGCATAAATTCACAAAATAATGCCATGTCTGAAACTCTTAAATGTTTATCTGCAGCGACAAAGTTTGAAAACGTCTGGTCGAAGCAAAACAAAAATGGATAACAAGTAAAATTGAAATGATTGGTATACTGAAAAGAAACTCATGACAATATGTACCGAAAATGTATCCATTTAAATATTGGACGAATTTCATTATGTTCGAATGACTTTGAGGACGAACTGTTCTGCAGTGATCTCCCCTTACTGGCCGTATGTGTGCAGAGTTTGGCGTACTTTTGGAGAACCGCCTCACTGATTGTGGGCGTGGTTAATGATTCGACAATAAATGCCCCTCATATATGTTGTTTAAGAACTAAAGTGTTTATACATCTAAAAGACCAGGTGATATATGTTTCATAACAACAAGTGTATATCTCCTACATGGTCTATCAAAACTACAGTATATTATGGAAAGCCATGGCTGTCTGATATTGTTCTTTTTCGATTTATTTAACCATTTGGATAATATATAAGTTCACTTCGACTATATATGACTTGAAAACACCTTCTTATTTAACCGGAATCCATTATATTAATCCACAGTTACAATATATGAAACCATACCGTCAGTGTATGAAACCGAGTTAGCAATATATAAGTTGATTTTCTCAATATATGATTCCAATTCTTCAATATATTGTACCAAAGTAGCCATGTATGGAACCAGATATCCTTATATGAAACCGAATTATCAATTTATTAATTCATTTTTACAATATATGAAACCATTTTATCAATGTATGGAACCAAAGTTGCAATATATGAGTTGGTTATACCAATTATTCAATATATGGAACCAAAGTAGCAATGTATGGAACCAGGTGTCCTTATATGAAACCAAATTATCAATATATTAATTCATTTTTACAATATATGAAACCATTTTATCAATGTATGGAACCAAAGTAGCAATATATGAGTTGGTTATTACAATATATGATACCAATTATTCAATATATGGAACCAAAGTAACAATGTATGGAACCAGGTGTCCTTATATGAAACCAAATTATCAATATATTAATTCATTTTTACAATATATGAAACCATTTCATCTATGTATTGAACCAAAGTATCAATATATAAGTTGATTATCACATTATATGATACCAGGTCTTCAATTTATGGTACCAAAGTAGCAATGTATGGAACCAGATGTCCTTATATGAAACCGAATTATCAATATATTAATTCATTTTTACAATATATGAAACCATTTTATCAATGTATGGAGCCGAAGTATCAATATATAAGTTGATTTTCACATTATATGATACCAGGTCTTCAATATATGGATCCAAGTAAGTCATGTATGGAACCAGATGCCCTTATATGAAACATTAAATCAATTTTACAATATATGAAACCAGTTTATCAATGTATGTAACCGAAGTAGCAATATATAAGTTGATTTTCACATTATATGATACCAGTTCTTCAATATATGATACCAAAGTAGCAATATATGAAACCAGAATGTCATTATATTGACGGAACTTTTTTTAAAGGCTGTATTCTATCCTTGCACCGGTATTACAGTTTCGCGCCAATATTCCTTGTTGAACTGTCAAAAGACCAGCATGCTTCACTGAATGCATACTGCACATTTTCTAAATAAGGAAATATTTAAATTTAACGTCACATTCATTTAAAATGGTCTGGGCAGGCAAAACTTATCGTTATATATGTACGAGTTACAACAAGTATGTCATAATTTAAGATTAACAAAAACATATTTAAAAAATAAGTTCATCTCGACCTTTACCTTTGATCAAAAATGGGCATGGCCAGTAGGACACATCAAGGTTAATGTACTCACAAAGTTTAAAAATAACTTGTCAAATAATAAATAATTGATTTCATGAAAAAGTGTATTGGCGCGAAACTGTAATACCGGTGCAAGGATAGAATACAGCCTTTAAAAAAGTCCCGTCAATATAATGACATTTTGGTTCCATATATTGCTACTTTGGTATCATATATTGAAGAACTGGTATCATATAATGTGATAATCAACTCATATATTGATATTTTGGTTCAATACATGGATGAAATGGTTTCATATATTGTAAAAATGAATTAATATATTGATAATTCGGTTTCATATAAGGACACCTGGTTCCATACATTGCTACTTTGGTTCCATATATTGAATAATTGGTATCATATATTGTGATAATCAACTTATGTATTGATACTTCGGCTCCATACATTGATAAAATGGTTTCATATATTGTAAAAATGAATTAATATATTGATAATTTGGTTTCATATAAGGATATCTGGTTCCATACATGGCTACTTTGGTACAATATATTGAAGAATTGGAATCATATATTGAGAAAATCAACTTATATATTGCTAACTTGGTTTCATACACTGATGGTATGGTTTCATATATTGTAACTGTGGATTAATATAATGGATTCCGGTTAAATAAGAAGGTGTTTTCAAGTCATATATAGTCATAGTGAACTAATATATTATCCAAATGGTTACATAAATTGAAAAAGAGCAATATCAGACAGCCATGGCTTTCCATAGTATATGGTCATGTAGATGAATTCTTGGTCCTCTTATAATGTGATTCCTCATATATCTTTAATGAACATAAGGGTACAGTGTATCTACATTCAGATGATCTTTTAGTCATCTTACCTGATATCCTCACATAAGTTCATATGCTGATTGAATTATCAGGCATTTTGTATTATTGTATGTCTTGAAGACTGTTTCCATTCTTTTGACACGTAATTCACGCATATATTTCTTATGAGGATTAAGCTTATGCACAATATCACAGTGACGCTAATCATTTACACAGATTTACAGTGTATTATAATAAGGATGATAACACTTTATCAGAAATTAGTGCTTATTTTATAGGCGGGGTTAAATATATAAAGTGTAATTTCACTCGATCCAATTTTCCGTTTACTTCTTTCAACGGTTAAGTTTTAGAACGATCGACTATAGTCTGGCTCATTAGCACGTTATTTATTATGTAGATACAATTAGATAATAAGAAAAAGAATATGATATTCAAACATGGTGCACTAACGCTTCAGTTAAACGTGTATTCTAATCCCTTAAAACTCTGTATCATGTTGTACATCAGGAAAACTATTTTATAAGAAAAAATGAAAACAGTGTGATTTTGTTAAATTAAATTTAAAAAAAAAACAACACAAAATCAAGTCCAAAAATTCTCTCTTTGCTGTATGGACAAATGCATATCTACTAGACGCCGCTTGCAAGCGGCGTCTAATAATAATATGACGGGAGTTTCATATTAAGTAGGCGTGCACTAATACCCTTCATTGTAGTGTTCTTGCCTTATAAGACTTGTCAGCTTTTTTAAGTAAATCGCAAAAAAATACAGATTTACAACCATGGTACTTTTAAAGGCTCGCATGGTTACAATTACTGATTCTCATTGAAAAGAAAAAGAAAACGAATTTACTGCTCGTAATTTATTTGTTACTATTACACTTGCTTGAATTTAAAAAAAAATGCAATTTACATGTTTTGTTATATAAATTCTAGCATTGCAACTGACACAGATTATTATGTCAAATCAAAAAATGATGCTGGTGATTATGAGATATTTTTAAGCAACGTCAATTACAAAAAGCTAGGAAAGCCAATCCCAACTTCCTGTTTATCAATTCCATCAATTCCATCTGCGTGATGCCCTCCTTTGATCAATTATATTCGACAGTTTAAATGACGATAAATCGGCAAAAATAAAATAAATTAAGCTTGTTGATATCATCATGTCGTTTTTGACACCGTTCTAACAAACATGTCAACAGTTCAGATAGTGCGATAGGGTGAACGATTTAGTTCCTCTGCTTTGATTGATGGTGAGAAAAAAATGAAGTAGTAATTGATAGAAAAATATGTCATCGATTTGCAGTGAATAGCACAATGTTACACTGTGATTAAACGCCTTAATGTGTGATTCAATAGAGTGACAAAACCGTTTAAAAGCAAGAAGGTTATTATGTTACATGTTAGTATACACTGGTTTACAACATCAAGTGTAATGTTCCACAACAACTGCAACGCCACAGCTAGTGAGATATTTTGAACATTAAAAGTAATTCAACTCTTAGTATTTTCCTTGACTGTGTACATGATAAATCCATTAAACAATTTCTAAAAATATAGAGAATGAATATATCAAAAATAAAAACACAGCAACAACATTCGTTCTCAAATTCTTTATTTAAAATATAAGGTGTTGCATTCAAAATTTATTTATAAATATATCTGACAATTTGCATGGGGAAGGCGGCACAGAGAAACAATTAATTCCCCCTTGTGTTTTTCAAGAAAAAAATTACTTTGATGAAGTCAAAGGTTCAAAAGTTCAGATTCGACAGTGTGCTTATACCACAATCGTTTTACGCAAAGAGAAAACAAAACAATAATTTAATTTGATAAAACTAATTGAAATTAGATGCTAATCTATAATGATAACATATCAGGAAAAAATATTAGTGTTTCAAGAATGTCGTCACTGTACACTTGCGATATACAACATGTCCCTTAGATTTCGCTTTATTCGGCCATATTTGATAAAGCAAAAAATAAAACAACTAAATTAAACGTGAGTTTAAAGCTTTGAATTGAACGGTTCTCTACTAGTCTTATTACCAAAATGACTTTAATGGTATGGGCACACAGTTAGATTCTATATCGATATACGGCCACTAAGTTTCATTTTAGTCCCATCTTGTCAATATAAACAAAGAAAGACAACATTCAGTGAACGCATCTCCAACACCAAAGGAGCCAGCAGGACACTAAAAAGACAGGGTGCACGATGAAAAAATAAATATATCTGTCGATTCTCAATACATATTCATATTTACTTTTACTTGATTAATGTCGAAGGCCTTTGGCCTCCTTTAAAATTAATTGTTAATAAGGTTAATAGTTGTAAGACTGCAATTCCTTTTCCAGGAGTGTACACATATACCTTATGCAAAACTCAAAATGTTAGGACATATAAACACTAATATATATCTTTTAATAAGGTAAATATGTAGGGTCTTAATCACCCAATCGCCTATCATTGGATTAAATTGTGTTTTATGCTGTAGTAAAGAGGTATTATATTCTAATTCAATGCATGACCCTAAATCTAATGTAATGCTTAATATATACTCTCAAATCGACAAATAAGCAGACAACCAGGGCAGTAGATACCATGTCACAATTATACTATAATGTTTATCATTGAGCGTTTTCATAATGCCCTTGTTATTGGGCTGAAGACACTTATACTAGCCTGGGACTAAAGGCCGAAGACTAATATAATAGCTTAAATCTCAATAACAAGACCATTATGGATATAAAGCTTAATTATTGACAATTATATTCATTAACTGCACATTATCTAAAAAGGTTAAGTACTAAGTGAACAAAAAACTAATGTGTATTCCGTTGTTGTTAGGTATTGCATATGAGATTCTTGTTTCAAAAAGTCTCGTAAACCTATCTTACAGCAATTCAAAATGTTGAAAAAACTCATATTCTGGAGAGCCAATCAAAATTCTACAATCTTATAATAGCCGAGTTTTCTCATAAAGGCCGAACTCTTTGCATAATGGCCTTTTTCTGTTCATTATGTCGTGGCGACTTTCATATTAGCCTTATATTTGAAATGAAAACGTGTCCAATATAGAAAAGTAAATCAATACTGAAATACACTGATCACGTTCTGTTATTCCTCCAATGAAAAACAAATATGGCCATACTTTATCATTGGAAATAATTACACAGAAAAACCTTCAAAATAATACTTTCTAAAATGCGACAGTGTAAGACTTAATTCAATGTTAAATAAGTAATTTAAGTTCATAATTGCAAATGCGCATTGTTTAAGGTACACGTGGGTGCTAAATGACTCCATCTAAAACATGAGAAATGCTTAATATCCTAATATTTGTTGGTGTGTTGTCAATTTCAGTAGCTTGATTTATGTTTATTAAACACTGCTAACTTAAAGGTAAAAAAACTTTGGCTGTTAAGATTGTAAATGACATTGAAGTTGATACAGACAATCTTGTAGATATTGTTGATATATTAACAGTCTTTAAGATATGTCTTTCTTCAAATAAGTATGCAATAAAGTATCAAAGCAAAGAATGAACATTCTTTAATGGTTTTTGTTTGCTTATATAGTGAGAAAATCTTTATTGTAGACGGTCTTAACCTTGATACTCCTTGTCGTCAATACGTTTATTAGATGTTGGTCATCAATTACATCAATACATTAATCAATAACATCAATACACTAATGATTATACTCGCTTAAGTCGTTTAATTCAATACAGTGACAACACAATTCTTCAATAATTCAATATTTTACAATAAGAGTACGACTTTGTTTCAAAACACTAGCATTTGTTTTTTTAATATACATTGCATTTATCTTCAGGATTCATGAAGGATCCAACTGGACAGTTCCATGCCTCTGCAAATTCTTTGCTGTTCTGCATTTGAAAGTTTATTCTGCAATAGAGGATACACTCAACAGTACTTGATTTGTTTATAGCGATTCATATGTAAAATGTATGTTTCCAAATGATAGTATTCAGGTATTTCAAGCGATTTTTTGTACTTAACCTCTTGAAACATTTCTGTCTCTTCTAGTATCAAAAGACAAACACTAAGCTTTCAATTGAGACAACCATTATAATACTAGAATAATACTGGAGACAAAATGATTTAAAGGCTCAATAATCTTTTGCTTATTTTGCTTTGAACATTTAGTACAGACATGTGTTTTAGAATTGTGTATGGATTATGATGCATTTTTTTTCTCTTTTCATTTTGTTCGTTATACAACAAATGGTTTATCATAATGTGCCTATTTCTTCAAAAAATTGGTATTTAACATTCTTTTTCTTTATAATATCGCCTTCCTTCATTAGGAATTAAAATCTTTCTGAGATATAATGTGCATTTGATAGAGTGCATGGATTTTCTTTGATTTACTTTACTTATTTTTGTTTTTGTTTTGTTTCATGACACATTTCACATAAAACTAGCAAGTCTATGGCTATATGCTTGCTGGACCAATCTTTATAGTTGATGCTGCCGTCAGTTTGAACTTAAAAAAAAATGTTTCGTTATGTTTCGTAAAAGTGAAATGCGCATGTGCGAAAATATGCTTACGCATTAACATCCTGTTATAAACTTCTTCATTTTATTACATTCCGTTTAATAATAATAATACGTAAAATAATTCTTTTGTGTAAGATAACAGAGATATAATGTATTAATGCTTAAAACGTTCAGCTTCGTTTAAAAGTCTAGCTGATGAAGTGCAATATTTCTGAAACTTAGCATCGGCTTAAGCAGTATTCCGTTTTCATTACGATGAGCCCGAGAGACTATGAACAAAAGATCGAACATTTTCTCGACATATCTCACAAATCATTTTAAAGAAATATTTAGGGTAAAAACATAACTAAATGGCAATTGTAATTGCATAAATCAGTGATTGTCGTACATTTCTAAAAGCTGACAACGTTTAAGGTTATTATAAAGAATTTTCTTGATAAGCTGGAGTTGGTAACAACGAACATGTCAACTGACTGGTTTAATTACCTTATACTATCCACAGGAAAATTTGAATATCTGACAACTGATATTCTTTCTTTTCTGCTGAGTTTGCTGCAAAAGTCCTTGAAAAAAAGAAAGTCAGAATTTATATTTTAAATAAAAGGACATTTTATATATATTCGGAAAAGGGTTTACACTACTTTGATACCCCTTTACTGATAACAGTATCTTGAAACATAATTAAAACTACACGATGAGTCCATGAACTAGCTGCCCTCACCTCCAGATCTACATTAATACTTCTTTTCAATACTTGAATCACACTGTATGACTAACAATATCAGAACGAGCAAAATTGTCCTTTTCGCATGATCTCAATGTTCTTCCTTTTTCTAAAAGTTAAAAAAAATACTTACAATTGCATTATTTAGAAAAAATAATTGCTTTGGCGTATATTGAAGTCCTGGTAATCTTTTCTCATCTTTGTCTGCCCTATCTGTCTTCAGCCACTGCATATAAGCCTAGAAATCAGTTATTTTTAAATAATGATTGTAATAATTGTATTAATGGTTTATTATTATCATTTCATTACAATAATAAATTTTATTATAATTATTTATAATTATCTTGTGTGATTTTTTAACGTTTTTTTTATATTGTTTCCTTTTGTTTTAAAGATTGCGTGTTTTTGTTGTTGTTTTTTGTGTGTGTTTTTAAGAAGATACATTGCCATTCTGACTATTTTCCAAATATTTCTAATTACATATAAAGTAACACTAAAAGCATGGTCGGAATATAAACTTATGATATTGAATAAAAATATTTTTATTGAAGCTCAGACTTTTGTTATAACCTTCAATTATAATAAAGTGGGCAAAGCATTACAATTATATAATAAAGACATTCTAGAACGATTGTTTGGCAGTAAACATGGTACTTTAATCTAATGCATATTGATCTAAAATGTTGCTTCGCCTGCAGCATAATTTAAAAGTCAAAAATTGTTCATATATCACCATATAACTAGCTTTGAGTCCTTCGTGGTCGGAAAACGTTTCAGCTAAGGTGCTATCTCCGTTAGTCTGTGCAGGTAAAGAAATAATTGTATTGGTACTATAATATGTTTTTTATTCATTTAAAGATATGATAAACTTTAGATATGAAATACATTTTTATTGAATTGTGATTCCAATATCAATAAAGTTAATTGACAAGTTATGTTGAAACGGTAAGTGCAATATGAAGACTTTGTGGTTTATAGTTTTTAAGATAATCATCGGAAACATTGTGGTCTACTGATGTCCAAGTAGCTTAAATAGATCACTACTTTTATCTACAAATCAATATGTCGGTTAAACATAAGATTATGTAACATTTAGAATTTCGTTTACAAAATGGACAGTTCTATTCGTTTTTTTTTAATTCTTCTGCATTTGTTTTCTTAAATGCCAGTATCGGTACAAAAAACATCATTGCATGGCTGACAAGAGCTTGTTGAACTTATAAGTTTCATTTTTCAGTTCCAATGAAAATAATAAAAGAAATGATAATGTAATAACTGAATCATTTCTGGACATCTAAAATATTTTATTTTATTTTATTTTTACCACAGACGATTTAGTTATCTAAAGTGTAAATGCGTTGATTTAAATGACGTGTTAAAGCACCCTTGTGCCACAGCACTACGTTTTTGGTCAAAAGTTGTTACTACTAGTAAATGTGTAAATTCTTTAATAAAATCAATGTTCTCCAAAGGTGAACCTACAGATTATATTTTTATAGGACAAATCTATATTTATTCCGAATCAAAATAAATGAAGTGCAAAAGATCAAACACGTCACAGAGGTATGTCCTAACTAAATATGCAAAGAAAGTGTATATTTCATCCATTACTGTTTATGTTAAAGAATTCAGTAAAATATCTGAATCTTATGCTCACGTTTACGCAGACATCAACATAGGTATTGTTTTTTATATTCCATTGCTAAAAGGTACTAAAATATGAAAGATTAAAATGTACGTATATGTTGACTTTTTATTTAACTTTTTTAATTTTCTTTGGCATTTGACTATGATTTATTTGATATTTGAAGGACAAATGTGGACGAACAAGACTTTGACAAAGGTCCATAGTTTCTGTTGAACAGGATAAAAATAAGTTTACCGATATTCAACATTAGAAAGACTCCTTTAAAACAAAAGTGGTTTGATTCTTTGAGTTATAATTGTGTTTGTCAAGTTATTTTATCGTTATTACTACATACGTATTGAAATTGGTACGAACATGTATTTTTAACACTGTGTTGAGAAATGCAAATGCTTATTAAACATTATACATTATTTTGTCATACTGATGGAATGACTTTACTCCGACCCCATTATTCAATGATAAATGAGAAAAATGTACAATGTGATTTTTGTATCATGTATAACTAAGTAGAAATCGATGCTGTGACTTTATGCTTCAATATATTACTCTGTCTAAGGAGAATATGTATTGTGTGTATCAAGAATTGTGAGATATGTGTGTTAAGTATTTTTATGAAGATTAATACTTGTTAAGCCCGCCCTCTATTGGTTATCAGCTGATACTGACAACGATCAAAACTGATTATACCATAAATGCTGAAAGATTTGTGTTCATTCATTATGTTACAACATAAAACCTAATATTTCATGGCAATGTACATTTACCTCTTTCATTCTTCGTTTTAAATATGCCAAATTGAATGTGTAACATGCTAATTATGCATGATCATGAACTGAACATTGACGTTGTTAATCTTTTATATCATACTTCACATCTATATGTAAATTTCAACGGTGTAATTTATGTATAAGCGCCGGATGTCTAATTATGCAAAGAGACTCTTCAAAACAAAATTAAAAACAACAAATGTGTGTGCGTGCGTGCGCGTGCACAGTACCTTCCTTCCACCAGTTCCAGGTACGGTGATGTTGCTGATCGTATCTACGAAACACTGAGCTCGTTTGCTAAATTTATTCATGTCTTCTTTTGACCACAAACTCTGATAAGCACCATTTTTATCATATAGTAATCCTATAAAATAACAAAAATCATACGAGAACTTGTACCAGCCAAGTAGGCATATAATTAACTCGCTTACGTGTTCATACATATGTTTGCCTTTAAGAACAATACGGGACTGTATATATAACTACCTTGATATCATTTGTTTTCGTCAGATTTAATTTCATGATATAAGACTACCTACATGTATCATTTTCAAAGTTACATTGAGAAAAAAACGTTAAATGTGACTTACCTTTTCCATAAATAAGCACGAAACTCAGAAACGTGCACAAATCTCTTTACAGTATTGTTTTAATACTTTCTTATTTGTGATTCTTACTTTTAGAAGTTTGAAATTCATGTTTTTATTTTGTTTTGTTTGATTGACCCTTTATACGTCCTTTTTTTCCTGCGTGTGTATGTGTGAAAGGGTTTAATTACATCGCATCAATATCTTCAGTTAACGACTGTGGATGTACCTCCATATATAAGCCATTTATGGACAAGCAGGCCCCATACTTCTGTAAGATAACCGAGATGTTTTTCTAGGGGCGAGTGCCTTAAAAATCAATGACCTTAACAGTCCTTTTCATTCGCGGTACATAACAGTTTACTCACTCAATTGTTAAGAAAATGGTGAATTGTACACGATACTAAAAGGGAAAACATGTGGTGCAATTCAATTGATACCAAGAAAAGAACATTACACATTTGTAATGACCAAGCAGCTTTACCTATATCATCAAATCCATGTGCGATTTCATGACCGATAGTGGCCCCAATACCTCCATAATTCATATACCTGAAACACAAATAAAGGTAATGTAATCAGTAGATAGTAATCTTAATACAACAAATCAATACCTAGTTCAAGCACTTAATATATTTTCATATTGAATTATGTATATGTTCTAAGGCGAAAGATTACTTGCATCTTTTTATTTAAAATGATAAGCTTAAAATTAAATGATATCCGTTCCTTTACATCTGTTAGGGTATTTGTGAAGCACAAAGTATGTCAATTGTTACGTCTTGCTTCATTTCATACGTGTTTGGTGTCACAAGCTATACTTATTCTTTCTCAAAAGTGTTTTATAGTTATCTTGAATTTGAGGGATCTTCTAGTTTTCAGAATTTAGCAGCAATAGAATTATGAAGAATCTAATAGAAAATTTAAAAAAAAGAGAATGTAATCAGATGCTCTCAAAAGATACCAATTTGTTTATGTTACGGTATATTTTTAAAGGAGGTTACCTTTACGTTAAATTGGTTAATGTAATCAAACATCAAGTCACAGACAATCTTATATAGCCAGGATAAGTATTAATGCGTGATGATTAATGTTTGATTTTATTAATCTGTAAATTGCAGACTTCTTATACGGTCATCGCACGCAATGCATTAATCTTAGATAAATTGTCGGCTGATGTCGTTGAATGTGTTTGAATTTAATTTGTTTCTATTAAATAGTTTAACTAACCGTTATAGAGCAATAGGGTAACCTACAGGTTGTCCTACGTGTTGTAAGATTGAAACCGCATACATGCTATTGAAACGTTTCCAGACATAAGCTACAAAGTTCTTTACTCCATATCAAATATCGTAAACTTTAAAGATAAAACCGAAGTTGGGACGGATATTTTTATGCATCCATTATTGACAGGTTAATAAAACCAGACTATAACAAAATGAGGACATTATTATGAACAGTGTTTTGGTTATTTAACTTAGTGTTCATGAGATAATGAGATCAGTTACATATTTTGTGGACCATTCTATAATCTGGTGGTTTATGATTCATGTAAAGACTATTTCAGTTTTTTCGTAGAATATAATATTATTCTTTAAAGTTTGTTGCTGGCTTTCCATTTCCAATACGCGATGTTCGTAACACAATATTTAGATAAATACTCTCATTTATGAATTGCTGATTACGTGTCAATGTTATAAGAAATACACGCAACATAAAATCGTTAACTTAAATGGTTTATTTGACATTTACTTTTTGTAAAGGAAGGATTAAAAATAAGTAAATTTTTTCATTTTACAAAATTTTTGTGTTACTAAAATAAACAATTGATGACATATAGTAACCATATTACTATTATGCAATAACTGGTGTTAGGGTGTGTTTTAATGTATCTTGATTTAAAATAAAATGCAATGCCTTCTACATGTATTTGGATAATATTTTAGGAATATAACACTTTCGAATAAAAAAGTACTTACTCAGGTCTATCATGCGAATAATAACCTGGTTGAAGTATTCCGGAATGAAACACTAAAATAAATAAAGACACCACAAATTGGAATATGTTAAACGAAAACGTGTTGGTCAAATTCCCCTTGCTCCCCCGGTTTTCCTATTTACATGTGGTTTTGACAGAAAACAGAATCCAAATGAATTTGCAAACATTGTTAAATAACTTGAGTCATGGCATTTTGTACTTGTGAAAAATATAAGTTGGCAAGTCTTTGCGAAGGTGAACAAATTCAACTTTATTAAAATGTATATAAATGCAAGACTTCACCATGAACCCAGATACCCCAATTTCAAACTGAAAGGGCTACCTATGGTATGTTCATTTTAAATATAAACCATTGGTACGACAAAACAAAGATGTATAATTGTGTAAAAAAATATCACGGACCTTGTGATTCCCAGCACTAGACCACCCAAAGTATGTTCCTTCCTAAGTCTATAATTTAAGGTTGTTTACATTAACCAGTATGAAAAAAGAACTATTCTTGGGATATTGATCTTGATCCTTGACCCACTGACCGCTAACTAAATTCAGAGGGGACAAAAAGCATGCAAAATATCCATGCAAGATATCTGTCAAATTGGCAAAAGTATAAAACTCATTTTTTACCTCTGATGATCTTTATCAAACTGCCCCCTAACTCAATCCAAATAATACAAGGTATCATCCTTTCAAAAATGAAAAATATCAGTCAAAATATTAAGGCCGTTTAAGGAAAGGTCTAAAAAGTTATATAAGGCAGTCTTGACCTTGACACACTGACATTTACCTCTGTCCAAATGACGAATGCCATGTAAGGTATCTTGCTACCATATATATGAGACATCTGTCCATAAATAAAGGCTATATGGGCAAAAGTGTAAACAAATATTTTAGCACTAGTGATCTTGACACAACTGACCCCTTACTTCATCCAAGGAAAAAAACCATGAAAATTATCTTCTTATCAATTATGAAAAACATTTGTCTATAGATTAAGGATGTGCAAACAAAATAATAAATTCTATTTATACCACTGCTGACCTTGACCTTACTGACCTCTAGGTCTATCGAAAGCAAAATACCCAAATTTAATGTTCCTAACATATATAAAAAAAACTTTCAATAAAATAAGCTTGTAAAAGTGTAAAAATATATTTTTGACATTGGCGACATTGACATTGACCCAAGTGACCCTTAACTTAACATTGTATTAAACATGAAAGACATTAATGAAGGCTGTATGAGCAACACTTTTAAAAGTTGATTTTTACACAAGTGACCCTGACCCAAGAGATGCCATACTCCACAAAACATAGAGACCATTAAAGGTATCAACTTACCAAAAATTTAAAATATTATTTAATAAATGAAGTAATTGAGAGAGAAAGATGAATCAAACTTAGCCGAAATAGGTTAACCATTCAAAGCCCTATTCTTAAAATGATAAAAAGGAACAAACTGGGTAAATGGATGGAAAAGTTACATTACTTGGTAATATTATGATCTTTGTACTGATAATTTAGTTTGGAAAATACGAAGCAAATAAGTATAGATAAAACTAAAGATTTATCCAACTTGCCGGTTTAGGATAAACAATAATTATTATCAATTTGTCAAAATGCTGTTAAGGACTTGAACTTGGTAAAAATAGAAACCATGTTCATGTTACTTGCCCTGATCATGTAATTAATATGGATCAGTAAGTGTATAAATTATGAAGCCATAGGTGAATATAATAGAACTGAAGGAAAATCCAATATTGTCAAATTTACACAACTTCAATTGATTAAATTACATTTTTCACTAAAAAAGTTAGATTAAGTATCAATGTGACGAATTAACTAGTACATCCACCTTCCCCCCTCGCCCAAGACCATTTTCGAAGGAAAAGTTGCAGAAAGAAACGGCAATTGACTGAATTAAAACTGAAAACATGTTTGAGTACAATGTTTATATATTTTTACTTTTTAGTTTACTTTTAATTTACGTCTTAATTTACGTCTTTTCAATCAATTTGATGTTTCTAGTAATATAAACACTGCAAAAGTATCAAATTGAGAATCAATCGAAATAAATAATTTAGATATCAAAATTACACAAATTAATTTAACGTTTTTTTATCAAAAGTTCACAAAAATTATAACATTTAATAACATGATCTCAATTAATTATTACCCAGTTTCAACTTATTATTAAAAAAAATGTGTAAGTTTTATTACAATTTAGTTTTCGACTGCCTACCCCGAGTGAAACACCCCAGAATGCAATTTTGAATACAATAACAATCAATTGTTTACTTAACAAATCTAAAAATCTGACACTTCAGTTTTGCATTGTTTTGTATTGAGGTCAAAAACGCTACATCGATGTCAAATTTCAATCATTCAAAACTTGAATAAGCTATAAAATAATTCGAAATTGACAATAAACTACAATACTTAAACTGTGAAAGTGATACTTACTGATTGTATTTAGATGCAGAAGGTTATATGCATTTATTTCCAACCTTGAAAACATCCACCTGAAACGTAATCATTTATAAATATTAGAATGGAAACACCCAAGTGTTTTTGTGCAATACGTGTTTACATAATATAGTTATAATAAACACTTTTTAGAATAATAAATTTGTTTGCGAGTAAGCGTGGACGACAATAATCAACATAGAAGTTGTGCGTGCCCTTGTGTTCATCTGTTATTTTCTTTTTAAATGAATAATAAAAGTAGTTAAGCCAATTTGTTTGAATTTCACAATAAACATTTAGCCAACTCACTAATTGCCTCGTCACAAGTTTTTTTTTGTTTTTGTTTTTTTAATAAAAGCTGCCTCAGAACTATGGCTATGAACCCATATCTTCGAACACATAACGTTTTTTGTCATATATACGATTTTGCTCTCTGATACGTATGATTGTGATCGTTTAGGCTAATGAGCTGTGATACATAAGTTATATTAAAACACCGCTGATTTTTAAATAAACTAAATTATTTTGTATTCTCATTCAAAACACAATAGATATTTAACTACGATTATATCAGGGTCAAATAATATTATCAGGGTCAAATCTATTTTAAAATCAGTATTTTGTTTGAATTAACATTTTAAACCACAATTTAATAAATAAAAAAATCAGTTTTTTAAAAGGCAATAATCACAGGCGTTACATGTGAATAGTTTGATTTATTAACAATTGATTTTAATTCTTACTTTTGTCCGGACGTAAAGACTGTAGCAAATTTCTTCAAATTCAATGACTATTATTAAAGACACAAGAAAATAACTTTACATGGTATCTTTTGGTGTTGCCCTTAGCAATTTAACTTCATTAGACTTTTCTGCCCTGGTCATACTAACAGCTGTCTGGAAAGGATTGTCGGTGTTGACTTTAAACTAAAATATTAAAATAGAAAACTTATTTTAGAAAATGAGTATCATTTTTAAATTGTCATTATGTAATATAGATTTAATATGAAAACAAACGCATAAAAATCGATTTTTGTTTTGTCAAAAGTACTTTGGTCCGATCTCGTACAATACTCATAATAATAAAAGGCGTAATACTGTTTCCAAGGGGCCATGGTGTTTTCATATATTTTATGAAAACATTGATGCTATGACCGGGTTATAAATCTATTTATATATTTCTTTATTTTCTTATCTGTTTTTATTATTTATAACATTTAAGTTTGTATTGTTTTGTTTTGTTTCGTTTCTTGTTTTTTTTCAACAAAAGAAATCATGGAACAAAATGTAATACATAATATAACTTACGTTTTTGTGAAGCTGATTAAGATATGCATCATTGTATACTTCTTTGGGATACCCTACCTCAACTTTCATTGAATCAATCTATATGCAAACAAATCAATAAATCTGAATATCATTAACATTTTAAGGTACTTATAGCACTAAAGTATAAATCTTGTTTTCAATCCAACATGGGTAAAATTTATCGATTATCTATACTGCATTATACAAGTCTTCGTAGACAGACCGTAGTTTGGAAGGCACTATTAAAGCGTCCATGACTATCTTCATAAACATATAGTTAAATGATAAAGCGCACAAATATATAATCATATTGACATTGTTGTTCTTTTAATTCAAGCCATTCATAATGATCTACCTTTTCTTTTGAAGCAGTTTTTGCTGTATCCGATATCCACTTGGCATTCTCTATTATATCTTTAAATACTTCCTTGTGCTGATCTACTAAATCTAAAATCTATAATCATTTATATGCATTGAGTTTCTATCTTATAAAGTGGTATTATGACATTATATGTGAAAATGTGCACGGTAAACAATGAAAAAATGAAATTAATTAAATTTAACTTGATAAGGAAGGCATTTTCAAAAATTTACTTTTAACTATTTCATAATTTCAAACTAAAAAAAAGTTAATAATAAATGTAAGTAACCGAAAGGTAAAAATAAAAAAAAATATGCAAAAAGTATTTTCATGTTCTTTAAATGCATAGAATCGAGGGGTTCTGTGTTTGATACATGTATAAAGCATTTCTTTGATGATCTTGGTTTTTTATTATTTAGTGTGGTTCAATGTTGCGATAGCAATTTGTGTATTTCTAGCATTAAAGGCTTTGAATTATTCAAAAACAATACCTGTCCGATGGTAGAAATAGGCTCTGTAACTGTGTCAACTTACGGATTTGCTAAATATTAGGTACAATGATAAATTATGACCAAGTTGTGTCCGGAAAATCACCAAAGCGAACCCTTCTTTTGTAGTTTACATACATGAATTTTAAGTGCCGTTTTCAATGTGTAAACATAAATTTATACCTTCAATTTATTATATATTACTTTTAAGTACATTTTAAAAATGTTCATAAAAATTAGCATGAATCTAGAGAAATGCTGTTTTAAGTTGTAAACCATGAAAAGATCCTCCATCCACATTTGTGTTTTTGACATGAAGAATGAAAATTCACATGCTGCCTTTAAATCACTAATTATTCTTTGTTGATTAACAGATAAAGTGTCCAGACATGTGATCCCTAAAGGATAGACAAGCAAGATACAGTAATGAAGTCATCATAATCCAAAAAGTGATGTAGACAGTACTTTTTCAAAAATTTATCTTGAACATGCATTAGAAACAAAATGTGAGAGTTAGTCATCAAATAAACTTGTAATTGAAATGACCCTGTTCGGACACTTGACAAACAGCAAATAATTTACCAATGCCGGTTTAATTTTTAATAATGGCTTAGCCTTCTTCTTAACGTCCCAATGGAAAAACTTACCATTGAAGACACAACATTTATTTTTTCTGTATTCAATGGTAGTTAAATGAAAGTTTATAGTTGATAAAATTGCAATAAAAAATATTTATGTTGCAATTTTAAATACATTTTCGTTTTCTTTACTGGAACTTTTTTGAATTTCACGTGAACAAATATTAAAATAAAATCATTCTTGTCCGAAAACCTTTGTATCCCGAAGTTTTCTTCTGGTCTGGACGAAGTCGGATCAGACTTGTTACAGGTTGATCAGAGCAATTCACAGCTACAGTTGAGAATCGATTATTCAGTTAATTAAAAATGTAAGAATACGGAAGAATTTTGAATACTTTTTCCAAAGTCAGCGTGCCATGACGAACAGATTAAATTGAATTTTCGAATAAAATTATGTATTTTGCATGGAACCCCCGTATATTGGTGTTTAAGTTGATTCCAATATAACGATAAAACAAAATTGCCTATGTTTTTTTATCTTTTCTAGGAAACATATGCATTATTTACTAAATTAAACGAGACGACTCATAAAATGTTTTTAATGTATACGTACGTAACGCCGTTCTTTTTTAAGAAAATGTTCCTCCACAAACACACGTGCAATCACGTCTGGGAGTCTGTCGTCCAGCATGCTAATACAGTACTCCAATCTAGAAGGATTATTTCCGCTATCGACCTGGAATTATATTTAAACTAAGGTCAATATACGAGGGCTATCCTAAGCCCTCTGACGTTTTGAATAAACAATTTTTACTAAGTATTACAGCCTTAATATGACCAGATATAAGCTTATGCGGCCGACGGCTAAATCGCCATTTTACATTATCGCCAACAACTGAGTCAATAGGAATCGACGTTCAAAATCTTAAAACGCTATAACGAAGCTATGTGTGAAGATCTATAAGATGCCATCAACTAGAAGAATATTTATCTATACTGCATTAAGGGCTAAAATAGCAACGTATGCCGCTGACGTAGTTGAGCAGGAGGTTTTCAGTTTCTGCTTTTAGACATAAATAGCGAAAAAAGCACGCTGTCAATCTAACGATGATGAACAGTGAAGACAGCTATAACACTAACGACTCTAAAGCAAAACTAATATAAAACAGAAATTGTAATATATTTGCAGTAATCAGAAATCGCAATCTTTAAAAAGACTTTGTTGAGAATAAAAGGTCAATTTGTGTAAGTAATGTATAAGTAGTTGGCTCACCGTCAAAAGTGTATCCTACAAAAAAGTGAACTATGCAAATGTGAAGCATTTACATAATGTCATATGGCGTAATTATGACATTGGACTTTTGCTGCACAGCGTTGCCAAGAATTATATAGGCTGCTATGTGTAATCAAAGTAAATAATATCACGATAGATCTAGATTTTGCATATTCACTCGGGAATTGCGTATAAAATATCAGTACAAAAAAGCAAGATTGTGACATTGACTATTTGCTACAATTTCATTTCATTTCTTTTTCACTTAAATTGACTCAACTTTATTAAGGAATTGAAATTACATTCAGGACAAAGGATTTGCCTTCAGTTATAATTGTTATTTAACACTAGTAACAAAAAACAAAACGCCATTCTTTCAATCCAGACACTGCAAAAATATGCACTTACAATGAAATAACAAAACGTACAAAAGAAAAAAATAAAGCCAATATTAGTAATACGGAAGTTTCTCGCTGCTAGTTGCTTAAACACGTAATTATAAAGATACATACCTTTTCAAATTTTTTATTTATATTTGTATAAATTTGTGGCAAAAATGAGAGTTCTGTTATTACAGCACGTGATAGTAAATAACTTGCTACCATCCTGAAATAATTGACAACATTTACATTGAAGTTTCTGTTGTCTTAAAGCGGTATTAAGGGTATCCAAAATAATTGCTTTTGTGTATCTGGCAACACACAGAAAAAAACACCTTTTTGTGTCGCCTCTACGGAGTAGTGGCGTCATATAGGGATCACTTCTCCGTCGTATGTCTGTCCGTCTGTCTGTCTGTCCGTCTGTCCGTCCGTCACAAAACTTGTCCGGATTACTCCTCATAAACTACCCAAACTTTACAGGAATGATAAGTACCAAGTCTTGTTGTGCATATTGTCAGCATTTTCCAGTTCAATGATTTTTGTCAGAGTTATGGCCCTTTAACAATTTTTATTTTTAAAGTTTGTCCGGACTACTTCTCTTATACCACTAATGCAATTTCAATGAAACTTTACAGGATTGATCTGTAGTTCAAGTCCTTGCGCGTAGTGCACGGGTTTTCCGGTTGAATGATTTTAGCCGAGTTATGGCCCTTTGATAAAAAGGTGTTTTTTTCTGTGTGTTGCCAGATACACAAAAGCTTGTCCGGACTACTCCTCATAAACTATTGGTGCAATTTCATGCAAACTTTACAGGAATGATCAGTACCAAGTCTAGTTGTGCATATTTTCAGCATTTTCCGGTTCAATAATTTTTGTCAGAGTTATGGCCCTTTAATAATTTTTATTTTTAAAGTTTGTCCGGATTACTTCTCTTATACCACTAATGCAATTTCAATGAAACTTTACAGGATTGATTTGTAGCTCAAGTCCGTGTGCATATTGCACGGGTTTTCCGGTTGAATGATTTTTGGCCGAGTTATGGCCCTTTGATAAAAAGGAGTTTTTTTGCTGTGTATTGCCAGAAACACAAAAGCTTGTCCGCACTACTCTTCATTATCTACTGGTGCAATTTCATCCAAACTTTACAGGAGTGATCAGCACCAAGTTTTGTTGTGCATATTGTCAGCATTTTCCGTTTCAATGATTTTTGTCAGAGTTATGGCCCTTTAATAATTTTTATTTTTAAAGTTTGTCCGGACTACTTCTCTTATACCACTAATGCAATTTCTAAGAAACTTTACAGGATTGACCTGTACACTAGTTTTAGTCTAAAGTGCAATGATTGTAAGACTAAACTAAGTACGGTTGCTAGGGGTGCCTCAGTTTTTGTCTTTAACCATAAGTACATTGAACAGAAGAAGTTAAAAGTTGGGGCATAAGTCAAGGAAAAGGTATTACCGGTAGTATTAGTTCAATACATTTGTGTCTACGTTTCTGTTACATTGACTTCATGTAATAGAGTTTGGTTAATTAAATGATCACACTTAAGAAACTGCTATAAGGATAAATATTTTTTAGTTTGAATATAAACATGTTTATTTTAGGTTACCAGTAAAAAGATATAACTCGTGAAATACAAACCATAGATTAAAAAAATATGAACTTTCACCAATGTATTTTTGCAGAACTTATTTTGTCGTTTGTTTTAATTTTCAAGATTCAGTAAATGTGTGAACATAATACAAACACGATTCGAACTATCCCCCCTATCAAACATATTAGGCAGAATATCAAGCATTGTCTATGAGTTGCACATTTACAAAATAAGGCTAACGTTTCACCATAAATAACATCAAAAAATATTTTCCTATTTAAAGTAAAATCATTTCCGTATTTAAAGTAAACACGCTTTATTACATGTTTTATGCATCTTAAAATAAACCAATAACATACGCATAGTTTAACTTGTCTCAACACATCAATACGTGATTACCACGTGGGCGGATTGTCATTACTGTATAAGCCATTTACAGTATGGTTACTGCCAGTAAAACAACAATTGCATTTCGTGAGTCATTTCAAAACGTTATGAGTGTGATGATACAAATGAACTTTGATATTCTTTTAATATAACAAGAAATACATACCTTTTTGGATAGTTATTTAGCACTTTGTAAATGCTATTTATATATCTGACGCCAGATAAGTTTACCACATCTGACGATTTCGTCGATAACTCTCCGTGCTGCAGTATTCCCTTAACGATTTTCTTGAGATCAATCTAAAACGATAAAAAATATTGTTTTTGTTTTGTGATTTTTTAAATAGACAAATAAAGTAATTGCATCTGCTTCAGTGTTGGCTTCTTAAACCGAGTCTGCAATTCTCTTGTTATTTTGTTGTGATAAATGCTTCCTAGGGATCACTTTGTTTCGAGATTTTGATTTTTAAATTTGCTCTCTGACTTTGATTAAGACGGTTACAAAAATGTCAAACAAATAAATTTATTGGTATACCTTATTGTGCATTTGACCCTTGATATGAATTTCTAGCAGGCACATTTTTAAACTTAAAAAGTTTTTTACAAGTTTAAAATATGAAAAAAATATCTTAATATGCAAACTCAAACGTTAACGAAATTACTATCATCATATTGTCTGACCCTACTTGAAATTTGTTTGTTTAATTACCTTATCCCCAAATTTGTTAAGCTTCTTTATTGGGACCGCTCGATTATAATCCTTATTTACATAGCTTGAAATCTGAAAAATATAACGTCTGAATATATACAATTAAACAAACCTGTATATCTCCGTATCATATTATCAGTTGAATGAACACATTTTAATACTTGTAAGATAAGGATCAAATTTGTGTACATGTTGACAGCATTCTTAGAGTAATTGATATTTAAGTATAACTATATTAAGTAACACTACTAAAAGTAATATGACGACTTTCTAGCTTAACCAGTGTGTGGAAGACATCAATTTGTTAACCGTACATTATTTCAGACACAAACGATTATCTGAGAGAAACCACCGACGTTCCGTGTGCTAGCTTGATGACTTTCAAAGATGAAATAATCAAATGTCCCTTGCGGGATAAGTCCTATGGCGGTGAGAGGCAAGTTGTTTAAAAAATCAAACGTCTTAACAACTTAGCCAAGAACGCCCGCAACACTGTATGCAATTACAACATTATTTATTAATACGATAGACCTTAAATAAATTATAACATAAGAACGTACATTTACAAGGTCAATCTCAAGGTTGACAATTCCTTTAGAATACTCGGTTGCTGTTGTCTCATTTGCGCCAAATGCTTGAAATAATTCCTGTAAATATGTCTTGTACGCCGAAAAAATATTACTATCGCGTCCTTCAAGGTAATAATAGACTGGCACAGGAAAGGTTGGATTATCAATCTACATAATTATATAAAATATGAAATTTCATTGCTTATGTCAACATTTCTTGAAAGGTAATAATATTTCTTGAAGAATAATAATACATGTTCCTCAATTGATGAATAAGCTAATAATACATGAATTTGGTATAATAGTATCTACTAAATTTTAATGAAATGTTATATGTTTGATGAAACAAGTACTCATGAATGTTTGTATTACATGCATGTCCTACACTTAGTTGAACGCGTTCTTCGTTTCCCACAATATCTTTACTGAAATACACATATAATATCGGTGACGATGACGTAATGTGCCAGCAACTGATGAAAAGGTCTTCAAAGGAATAAGCATCAGAGTCCCAATTTCCCCCAGGTTGTGATCCTAATAATGGTAGCCCTCCTAACTCTTCCATTAGATTATGTAGAGGGACATTTTTAAGTTTTTCAATCTGATCTAAAATATAATCAAAATGTGTTTCTGTCAATTTTAATGTATGATTAAATCAAAGAACAAAAACAAAACAAAAAAAAACAACAAACAAACAACATTTTATACGCATTACAAGTGAAATGTTTTTTGAGTTTTTGTTTTACTTTGAAGCAATCGACAATACGCATGGCGAATTATACGTTACTATATAATTTAATTTTTTACGGGTGGTACCAAAAAATCACATTTGTTAAGAAAAATTTTTAAAATTTTTATTTTTGCTCACCTTACCCAGCATCTTTAAAAAAAACCCTTGGTTTTTAAATGTTTAAAATTTCTTTTTTCATCATTTTTTTTTTCCAATTTCAGCTTTATATTAGAAAATTTGAGATGATAATTAAAAAATCAAATTATTATGACTAGATGCATATTTGTAATAATGAGATGTTTTGCATTCTAATCTTAAAGATCCTGTAACACATTTTTTCATGGTCTTATTTTATAAATATGATGCTCAAATTAAGATTTGTCAGTATTGTAAGTTCCAATAAGCATTATTTATAAAGATATTATCGAATTCAACATTTTATTTAAATAAAGGGAGGTAATTAGAAATTCATTTTCTATAAATAAGTCAAATTTTCCAATAAGAAATGAATGCATATAATTTATTGATTAAATATGATGTGCACAAATATTTGCAGTACACATTTTACATATTCTACGTTGTTTTATTTGCATATTTATATACATATATAATTTTTTTGCAAGTGTAGTATACACACAGTAAAATATCAATCACAACATATACAGGATCTTTAATATTTCATCATTACTTGTTTTTTCTCTGACAATTTAGAAATGTGCAAGTAGTTATTTACAGCTTATTTAACGAAATGATTTTTTTCTGTTAAACAGAACATAAATGGCACGTCTGGTGATAAGTATTGTACCAGTGTTTTCTTGTATTGATAGATGAATATTATAACAAATGGACTAATTGAGCCTCCCCCTACTTACATTTTACGAGCATCAGAATATCCTCTTGTAGCAAACTAACGGTGCTAATATAATGTTCATCGTTAGGAATAGGGTTTTGTTTCAACCATTTTCCACAAGTAAACTCATAGAAATCGTCACAAGGGTTTACATCTTTGTCTATTGATGCAGTTATTCGTGCAGCTTCATTAAAAAGAAAAAGGTAACTCTGTTTATTTACTAAAAATAAATTCCTTTCCTATTGTTTCTTGATGACTCATAAATAAGGTTTCAATCTCGCTAATAGTCAACATTATTAAAACACTGTTTAAAGTATATCAAATGCAAACAGGTAAAACTAGTATAATCGTCTGCCTTTTTTTATAATTAAAAAGTAAAGTGATCAATATTTATTTTATGTACTTGCAGTTAAGGTGAAAGCAATCATCAATAATATTCGATTTAGTGAAAGCCTAGTTTTATCATTTTTAATTTAAAAAGTTACTTTATATATTATTTTACTTACTGCTATAAACAGCAGATTGTAATATGTCAGACAGAATAAATGGCTATCTACAATATCGTATTGAATTGATAAATTAATTTATTTAAGAGCAAGAGCTTTCACGCAGAAACGTGAAGAATGTCCCCGATAACGTTTACGTTAGTATTGCAGAAATTTATTGCAATAAGAAAAAGAGAGTAAAGAAAATTCATTGCTAATATTGTTCTGGTAAAAAGTTATTTTAAAATCCTTTCATTGAATATGTGAACATATTGCCTTGACCTAGGATTAGGGAAGTGGGACTTTGACGCACCATGTCATCTTGATGTGTAAGACATATGTGCTAGGTTATTTGAAAAATATTGGTATGCATGGAGGTAACAGTCCAGACACGCATGTGTGTACAATTTAACTCCAATGTGAACCTTCCAACTGTAAACGTGAGATTGACCTTTGATCTTGGGTTATTGGTTGTAGATATAACACGTCATTTGTCAAAAAAAGTATTTTAAAATCATACAATGCAAAAAAAACACAGTCCGGACACACACTTTGTGCAAGATTGAGACGCACAGAAACCCAATTTTAAAAGGCCCCGGGGGAAAAAACCCCCTTTTTTTGGAAAAAGGAATTAGAACAAAAAAAAACCCCCTAAAACCCGGTTTTCCCTTTTCTTTTTTTTTTTTTTCTTTTTTTTTTTTTTTTTAAACCGTTTTGCTTGGTTGTTAAAAAGAAAAAATAAAAAAAAAATTAAAAATGAAGAAAAAAGGTTTTTTTTAATATTTAAAGCCAAGCCCCAAAAAAAAATAGCCGCTTTTCGTTTTTTGGTTTTTTTCTCCCCTTTTTTATTAAAAAAAAGGAAAACCAAAAAAAAAAAAGCCCCTTTTTTATTTTTTTTTTTTAATTTAAAAGCAACTTTTGAGGTCATTGTATTTTAAAAAAATGTACAAATTTTTTTTTTGGGGAAAAAAATTATCTAAAATTTTTGATAAAATTCATAATGATCCTAAAATTATCTTGTATCCACTTTCTATTGCAAAAGTAAAAGTGATATCATGGTTTGAACCTAAAGTTTGATTCAGTATTTACATTTACGTACAATGCAGTAGTAATTAAAACAACGGTTGTTATCCCGTGAATATTCTCTAAATGTATATATTACTGATGTTTTCTTCAACGCGTAATAATACATAATATGTTGAAGTTATCATGCCCGTTTCTGCCTTGTAAAAGCATTAGTAAGCATTATTTATTATAAAATAATTTTACTTGCCTTCCTCTTGAACAACCTGAGATAATTAAAAATAATTGGATTCAACGTGACACAACATTTTACAAAAAACTATAGAAATAACTAAACTAACAGTTCACTTTAAATAGGGAAATAACTTTTGATGTTATTTTTGGTAAGCCTAATTTTGTAAAACTCGTAGACAATGCTTTGATTTATCTATTTGATTAAACTATTCAAACTTTTAAAAAATAGCATACTGAATGTATACAATTAAATAAAGGAAGTAATATGTGACCATATGTACGCACGCACTAATATGTATTTTCCCTTATATCTTACCGCTTGTATGGCTGAGCTGATGTAAGACAAACTCAAGCCTGCTATATTCTTCTTCTGACACACCTTCTTTACATAAGAAAGTCCAAACAACTGCCATTCCTTATCGATTTTACAAATCACTGGGGCACCGGTGTCAGCCTGTGATACAAATAATATATATTGAAAATCGAGGAGCTGTCAGCAGTCATGCAATTTAGAAGAACACTTATTTGAAACTAACCTAGGCCAGTGAGAAATAATAAAAATTAATATGATAAAACGTAGGGAATAATAAACAAATGAATATATTTGTTAATATGTTATGGTGATGTAAAAGTTATACGATAACATATCAAAACACACAACAATGTTTCGTATACAATACTGCAATATATCGGTTTGTTTGTTTGGTTTTACGGCGCACCAACACAAGCTATGTCAAACTGCAACGAAACAGGAAAGATATCCGATTCATTATAAAGAAGTTAAGTATGTTAACACTTTATTCTGCAAATGACTTTCAATGGGAACGGGAATCTTGATATTTGTCAAATATGTTTATACCTTGCAAATAGAAGCACCTTTATCAACATCAAAGTGAAAGTCGTTCTTGCAAGCTTTGCTAGAACATTTCCCTGATGATTTTGTTTTTACTCGAACTTTCGTGACTTTCTTCCCATCATCTTAAAAATATAATTTATTGTAAGAAGCTTGCACCAAATTTTACAATGACACAATGTGACTTCATCTTATTTCTATCTGATTCAAAAGATTTGAATATAAAAAATATATATGTACTGACGCAGGTGCAATGAAACGGACGGGTCAGTGCAATAAGATAAAAGTATCATCACATAGATGTATTAAATTACGAAGGTATGCATGTATGTATTTACAATTTATAACATGTTCGATTATCATAACATAACAACTCATTGTGTAATATTTAAAATTGCTCTGAAATAATACACGTATAAAAATGATGAAATGTTATGACAAACAAAATATAGTGTACCTGTAAATCCAACTGATAAACAATCATACTCCTTGTTAATGTTTTTATCTTCATTGCTGTCACTTTTAATTTGTAACAATTTACTTTGCACTTTTTTTTTTTTTTTTTTTTAGCTGTGCAGGTGACCTTACATCGACCACTAACAATTTGTTTTTTATACCTTCCTCCAAATTTAACGGTAACAAGTGATGAACTTGAAAGTATTGTTCGGCAATTACCATCACCTTTCCTTTTGTTAGGCGACTTTAATGCTCACAATCCTATGTGGGGCAGTACATCTACAAATAATAAGGGTAACATAACTGAAAAATTGATAGATAACTTTCAGCTTTGTTTATTAAACAATCGGTCACCTACATATTTACATCCAGCTACAGGTACGTTTTCTTGCATCGACCTCTCGATTGTCCACTCTGCTATATACTTGGACTTCGATTGGAAAGTTTTAGATGACCAGTACGGCAGTGATCATTATCCATTGTTACTTACATCAAATGACTCTATACCAGATGAAGGACGTCAAAGTTTTAAATTTAAGAAAGCAGATTGGGAAACATTTACTAGGCTCTGTTCTATTGATCTAACAAAAAATGAATTTGATTTCACCTCTGATGATATAGCTGAAACTTTCTCTTCAGCATTACATACGATTGCTTGCAAAGTTATTCCATTACAAAAAAATAATAGTAACAAAATCAAAAAGCCATGGTTTAACGATGAATGTAAAAAAGCCGTTCGTATACGTAAAGCTTCACTCAAAAAGTTTGAACATAGCCCTACAACAGAAAACCTTGAAAATTATAGAATATTTAGAGCCAAAGCTAGAAGATCAGTGCGTCAATCTAAACGCCAATCATGGCAATCTTATGTTTCAAATATTAATTCAAATACTCCTATTAAGAAAGTCTGGGATGCAGTACGGAAAATAAGTGGTAAGTATAAAAAGAGTCCAATTGTTCACTTGAAAACTGGTGATGGCCAATATGCCAAAACAAAAACGGATATTGCAGAAACTTTGGCTAAAACATTTGAAAAGAACTCTTCTTCAAACAATTATTCAAATGAATTTCAACAACACAAATGTAAAGCTGAGAAAGAACATATTAATTTTACTTCAAGAAATGACGAAGACTATAATTCCCTTTTCTCTATTGACGACTTAATTTATTCAATTAAAACTGCAAAAGACAGTGCTGCAGGCCCGGACGAAATTTACTACCAGTTTCTTAAACACCTACCGCCCCAATCTCTTGACTTGCTTCTTGAAATTTTTAACAGAATTTGGGTTTCTGGTGAATTTCCTAACACTTGGAAAAATGCTTTGGTCATTCCTATCCCTAAACCTGGAAAAGATTCAACTGACCCTACAAATTATCGCCCAATTTCACTGACAAGTTGCCTCTGCAAAACATTCGAAAGAATGATTTCTTGCATATCAGACTGGCGTTTCCGTTAGTTTTACCCATGCCGGAAATTTCATCTGGCATGGGGGGTTCCAGATGAGTCGCGTGCTGTACAATGGCACGATAAAGATGACGTCATTTTACCGTTATGAATGATTTTGTAATTCATACGCTGTTGAATGAAAGTAGTTACGGTTGTAATGATATAAATTTTCATTGAAAATAAAGATAAAGAATTTAAAATATAATGGAATATGGTAGAATATGCAAGAAAAAATATCTGACATATGTTTGCGGTTCGGATCAGAATATCCGTCCCTCGGTCACCCGCCCATGGGCGGTAACTCGGCAAGCCTCGTTACCGCCCAATGGGCGGATCACCTCGGGACGGATATTCCGATCCGTACCGCAAAATATGACAGATATTATTAAAATAATCGGTTAGTTTGGTATCTAGAAAATAATGGAATTATTACTAATTTTCAGTCAGGTTTTCGTAAACAGCGAAGTACAAACGATCATCTTGTACGACTTGAAACTTTTATTAGAGAAGCCTTTGTAAATAAACAACACCTGGTATCAATTTTCTTTGATCTTGAGAAGGCTTACGATACTACTTGGAAATATGGTATCCTAAAAGATCTAAAGGATGCTGGACTTAAAGGCAGACTTCCTCTTTTCATTTCTGGATTTTTAAACGATAGGCACTTTAAAGTAAGACTTGGTTCAACTTTTTCTGAGGATCACCAACAAGAACAAGGTGTTCCTCAAGGAAGCATACTTTCCGTTACACTTTTTGGCCTTAAAATAAACAATATTGCTAGCGCTCTTACACCAGGCATAGATTGTTCTCTATATGTAGACGATTTTCTTATCTGTTATCGATCGAAAAGTATGAGAACAATTGAACGGCAACTTCAACAAATTTAGATAAAAATTCAGAAGTGGGCAATAGAAAATGGGTTTAAATTTTCAAAGTCAAAAAACTCAATGTGTTCATTTCTGCCGATTGCGAAAAACAACATAATGACCCTGAACTTTACATATCTGGTTCTAAAATTCCAGTAGTTGATGAAGCTAAGTTTCTAGGAATTATATTTGATAAAAAACTTTCTTTTATACCACATATTAAACATTTGAAAACTAAATGCCTAAAAGCTTTAAATTTACTTAAGGTTTTATCAAGTACAAATTGGGGATCAAATTCTTCCACATTACTGAAATTATACAGAAGTCTTATCCGATCAAAATTAGATTATGGTTCTGTAGTATATGGGTCCGCAAGAAATCATATCTTCAAATGCTAGATACCATACATCACCAGGGTTTACGTTTAGCTTTAGGTGCTTTTCGCACTTCACCTGTAGAAAGTCTATATGCGGAAGCTGGGGAACCATCGCTTTATCTTCGACGTAAAAAACTATCACTTCAATATGCAACTAGAATTTCATCTAATAGAAAAATCCAGCTAAAATATTATTTTCAAACCAAGTTATACTGAAAAATTTGTTAGCAAACCAAGGAAATTAAACCATTAGGCCTTCGTTTAAAAGATGATTTAGATAAACTTAAAATTAATCCAGACAGTATCCTTCAAAATGACGATGAGAATGTTCCACCTTGGACTTATAATTCCCCGGAAATAAATATTAACCTTTCAAATATAAAAAAGGCATCAAATTCACCTGAATATTTCAAAGAGAAGTTTCTAGCAATTAAGGAAGAACATGAAGATTTTTACATATTTATACGGACGGTTCAAAAGAAGGTTGCAAAGTAGGTGCGGCTGTGTTTGAAAATAATTTTACATCTAGTATGAGGTTACCAGATAATGCATCAATTTTTACTGCTGAAGCAAAAGCTATCGATTTAGCATTGTCATACATAGCACAGCATACCCACGATAAATTTGTGATATTTTCTGACTCGCTTTCTGTTTTAATATCCATTAAAAATAAAAAATCTGACAATATCATGGTAAAGAAACTTCTTTTGCGATTTCATGATATACTAAAACAAAATATGTTAAATTATATTGGATTCCAAGCCATGTAGGAATACGAGGAAATGAAAAAGTAGATGCTTTAGCTAAACAATCATTAAATTTTCAAAAAAACTGACTTATTGTTACCTGCTTGTGATTTTAGACCGGCTATAAATAAACTCGTATCATCTGAATGGAAAGCAAATTGGGACAATGCCGTTTTTAATAAACTTCACGATATAAACCCATCTCTTGATATGTCACCATCTCTATCTCTGTCAAACCGCCGTGATCAAACAGTTCTTCTTCGATGCCGAATTGGACACACTAAAATTACCCACTCTTATCTCCTCACAAATGACAATGCCCCTTTCTGTGTAGGTTGTAATGAAAATTTTACTGTCAAGCATTTTCTTCTTGAATGTCATGATTTTTCACAGGCCCGTAATAGATTTTATTCTGTAAATTCACTCAAAGAACTTTTTAATACAATTCCATCAAAAAACATAATTGATTATTTAAAAGAGATAAACTTGTATTCTAGGATCTAATTGGCTCATTTTTATTGTCATTTACAATGTTTTACATAATATTTTAAGCCTATTATAGCATTCGGCACGATATGGCCAGTTATGTGTTGACGTGCCGTAAAATCCAAACAAACAAACAAACAAAACTTTGCACTTTTTCCTCAAGTTCCAATAGGATTACATCGGCCTTTTCATGTTTTAAATTCTAAGCAAAACAGATAATGTATGTTTATACATAAAACATTTTTAAACTTACAAGAAAATTAACTAAAACAAACCAAATTATATCAAACATGATTGCCATTTGGAAATAGCATGGTCTGGTATTTTCCTCGGGTTTTCGCCACAAAAACTATATGTCCCGATCATTTGTTGAGAAAGACCCTCTATGCCACCATATGGAAGGATATATTTGCATAATTTTACTAGTGTCTTTGCTATACTATAACTATAATGTATCAGTTTTAATTGGAGAATATTTCTTTGTTTTGAATAATGCAAAGTTACCTGAAAGTTCTTTATTTTCAATTGAAGAAACTTTTCTCTGTCATCTTGCATAAACTGTACTTTGTATTTTGCCAGCGAACTGCGAACATTTAACAGTATCATTTATTTGAACTTATTTATGTTTGACATACAAGATTAAGCTTGTAACACTATGATGAATTGAAAAATACATATAGGATCATTTATATATATCATCATTACCGTGAGTATTTTTAGGACAAAATGTAAACATATTTTAACTACATAAAATGAAAAAGCAAATTATGTCCTTTATTTAACGAATATTTAGCAAATTTAAAACAGGAAACTATCAATTTTTTAACTTAAAAGTAATAACTTAAATAGAAACTCATAAATAAAGTTATATATTGTTTCCATTATCAACATTTAAGCAGAGGCTGACCTTTCGTCAATGCATTTCTTCAGTGTTAAAACCCATTTTTTGTCGATAAGAACACCAGTGCAAACCTGCTTCCCTGATCTCTCAATTCTAGCCACATATGGATAACGTTCCTCGTCAACAAACTTGCCTTTCTTTATTATTGATTCATTTTCGTGAGGACTGCACGACACTAGCACCGTTACTTAAAAAAATATTTTTTTAATCGATATCCTTTTTATCAGTATATTCAAACATCAAGTGAATATCTGTTCGAGGGTCAGATATATTAAGGTAAATACACTATATTATAATAAAAACAGTGAAAGCATGTACGTTTTGGTTATTCAAGAAATCGATTGCATCCAATTTTTCATGGAAGAAACATTAAATCCAAAGTCTGATAATTTTGATAAACTAAATGTTAATTTCAAGGTATGCATATTCTCGCACACGTTGATTAAAGACTAGAATATTTATACAATTTCCCGTTATCATCAATTTTAAACGTAACAGTTAAATATAATCAAATATTTTGAAAAATATAAATACAGTTAAAAAAGTACATCTTGAAAAGTGTGTCTTTGTAAATTTCTTCTGTTTTGTCTATCCAAACGAACAAAACAACATATGAGGTAGATATGACGGTATTGACGTTACGCAATGCAATCATAAATTTACATTTATGTCAATTTACTTCAAAACCGCGAAAAGCAGGCTCTGAAAACTTGTTAAATACAGATTTTAAAATTACTATTACTTAGTTCTATAGAGCCATACTTCAATAACAGACATAATGACTTTGATAAAAAATGACGAATATAATTATTAAGAATACACTTATGAGACTATTTTTGTTGTTGTTTTGTAAAAAAAGGTTTAAAATGTTCAATATAAAATAGAAAAAAAAACACATTCATACAATTGAAAATATAGCGAAAAATTGAAAATTTTATTTTCACTATTAACGTACATAATAACTATCCCATGCATAACAAATAATTTATGTAAATAAAGAAACTTTACATGGAATTTACGAGAAGTAAAAACAAACATTATAAACTTAATTATCATTATGAGTGTTTATTCAAGAGTAAAACAGTATTCTTGTAATTATGTAAATAACTAAAGAATGAAAATATGCACAAACTCCTTGTAATTCTTTGCAGATTTATATATAAATTTAAATACTTACATAGCGTATAGTAGATACTAATTTTCATGCAATCCATTTAATATCTGTAAACTTACATAAACTTAAGAATTTACAATTATTATATTAGGTGGTTTTCTCTAACTTTGAAAGCATGCAGAAAGAATGGCGAAAGTTATATGGAGAAATGTGTTAAAATTCATTTAATGATTTTTTTTATAATGCGTAATTTCTTATGCCAGTGGCATTATAATATGTACGGTTAGTAATTGGTATAGTATATTCGTTATCTTTATGTTTCAATTATAATACAAATTATCTTGTGTAACAATCATTAGTGAACATACAAAATATCTCAAGGCATTTATATATTGTATGAGATATCGACCGATCGCAAACTTTTAACCATTCACCACCAAGTGTTCCCTTTACCTTTAAGGTAGTGACCGGACACTTTCTTCAATTGTTGACCTTTGATCTTTAAGTAAGGGGTCTAGGTCATGCGGATGGCAATTTCTCTCATCGTGATACATTTTTGGTCAAATTATATTAACATTTATTGATGCATGACTGAATTACTGACCAGACAAAATAGCTGACATATAACATTGACCTTGGACACCCCGGGTCTTCCTGCTTTACATTCTATATTTTAAAATTCCTTTATTCATGCACGACTGATATACGTCTAAGTGTGACTTTGACCTTGGAGCTAGGGGTTTTGGTTTTGCTTATCATTTATTGTAAACATATTCTTTGATGCAAGACGGAGTTATAAGCCGGACGAGGTTTTCGAACAGACGCACGCAATAAACGCAGAGACGAACAGTAGTAATGCTATATTCCCCCAGTCATCATTACCGGGCATTGAAACTTAAGGTAATAGCCCCCTAATGGGCACTATAAGGAACTATAAAATTGACGTCATAGGTCAGTTATATCCCTAAAAAGACACAAGAATGTAAAATGTTAACAAAGTTTACAGTATGGTTTACGAGTTATGGCGATTTTTCTTAAGTAAAACTTGGCTATTAGAAGGGCTCTTTTTCAGAAATGAGAAACTCTAAATATTCTATTTTATACTCATTATGAAAACATGTTTACTTATAGAACATTTTTAAGAAAAAACAACAAATAATAGCATTCTGCTAACAAATGATCCAGCAAAAGTATTGTTTCTACTCAAAATGTTGGAATTATGTATATAAATGTTACCATACCACACCCATTTTAAGTAGTTGTTTGATCATTTTTCTACTTGGGGGGGGGGGGGGGTGAGCTTATTCAAAATATCCCTTAAATTTACTCAAATCAGAAGCTGTTTCATAAATTTTCTTAAAAGTATATTGGTTGTTCTTGTCAAATATAAAATACTTTTACCGTCTAGTTTTAATTTTATTAGACTTTGAAAATATCAGGTACCATATATGATAATAAATTTTAAACAGTTGCATTGTTTTATCTTTAGAACATAAAAATCTTGAGAGGTTGATTGAAGTTATAAAATATAATTTAGTCCAAATAAAAAAAGTATATCACGTGATTACTGCTTATTTGTGAAGAAATATTCTTAAATTACCCTAAAACTGATCAAATCATTTTCTCTTAATGTAATCCATGCTAAATTACAGGAGAAAAAATATAATTTCATTTATTAAAAGAACACATTTGGTATATCTTAAAGCATAACTACACATACAACGTACATAAGATGGCGATATGTTCATATGTTCAATTACATAAAGGTGTGTAATACTGTTTTGTGCAGGGAAACTACAATTCTTTAAGTCTCTGCACAAAACACAGAACATTTAATCTTTGTCTCGTCATTCCGAACCCAATGATAAAGAGAAAGCGATAGAAGTCAAAAAATATGTTTATACTGATTTTTTACAATGCATGTTTACAAAAAATATACAACTAAGAAACAAAATATACACTATCGTCTTACCTCCAGCCAATGCTTTTATTTATAGCATAAACAGTTTTTTTGTTGTTTTTTGTTTGGAATATACGCAATGACACTTTGTCGTGTCGAAGGTTCCATTATAACACACCATTTAGGGATGTTTTTAAGTACAAATTCACCGTTATTTGTTAAGATTGCTGAATACTGCAAGAGAAGGTGCTATGGAGAGTTAGAAGTAGCTTTCACATGATGAGACCGATCCTGTAACATTGTCATATTGTGATGTTTTTCATTTGCTTTCTGGTTTTATCAAAGTGAAAATCCTTTACCTTAAATAAGTGTATCTTGGTTGTTTTAATCCAACTAAATCGATTCAATTTGATAAAGCTAATTTACTTTGGTTTAAGCAAAATAATTACAGTGAAAAAAACCCAGTGAAATTTAAACAATTAATCTTATTATTATATTTTTTTGCTTCCATTCACGGTTCCCTATTAAAATCTACTAATAATTATATTCTCGAATCTCATTTTTATATTAGGCCCGACATTTCTGTAATCATGAGACATAGCATTTATTTGGTAAAAAACATTTATTATTGTTTCATGGCCCGTTCGGTAGGGCGCCTATAGTAATATGAAATGAAGAACGATATTCTCTGTTATATTGAATAACATTAATTATGTTCCCGAAATCTATAAAAAATGTCACATTTCTCAAATTAATCTGTACGTATTTTCCTGCCACGTGCCTAATCCAACTGTTCACAAATCACACGACGTGAATGTTTTTTTCTCCATTTGATTCACTAAAATTTACACAGTTTGTTTCTCTCTTACATGTGTTGGAGGATTTACACAACAAATCCTTTTAAAGAGGTTATAACTATAATCACAAACCTTTCAGTCCTGAGGACATTTATTCAAAACGCAACGATTGTCCATTTATAGTGTTTTATATTGTGTTGCAATTCCCTATTTAATAAAAACAACAACAAACACCCCCCCCCAAAAAAAAAAGAAAAGAAAAAACAACAGAACATCAAAGAAATACGAGACGTTTCTATATGGGAGGCTGAATTAGTTTTATCTATACATGCTGACAATATCTTGAATGCATCTAAAAATGCACTATAACTTAGCGGAATTTTCATCGAAATAAACATTCTTGATGTGTAATAACTGAGAATATCTAGGTTTTTATGTATTTTTGTTATTATTTTATTTATTGTCGTTTGTTTGTTAACTTTTGTTGTTGTTGGTGTTGTTGTTTTTCCAAACGTCTTGAAAAATTAATGATTACTTCAAATTAAGTTGGGTCCTTCATATCTGACCACAACCATGTTTCTTTATCCCGGTGTAAACAGTAAAAGACTATATTTGGAGTAAAATTGATAAATTAGACTCCTGCGATGAAACATTTTTAACACAAACCGCTTTAATGTAAGTAATTCAAATGTCGCGTTTAAAAATATATGCCTCCGTAACGGGCGTTACTTTTAAATATACATTAAACCAATCAAATTAAAATTTTGAAATATTGTTTTGTATTTCTTTATAGGGTTAACGCACATTTATCCGTGTTATAACGTCTGCAGAGTCCCGAGGAACGGTTGGTGCCCGAGCCCGGTAGGGTGAGGGCTCCAACAGTTCCGAGGGACTCTGCAGACTTTATAACACGAAATAAACGTGCATTGACGCTATTATAGCATAAAATTTTCAAACAGATTCGTGATGTATAGTTTATACAAAACACAATTACATTAAATTCTTGTGCTTGGACGGTATTTATCCAATTCTATGTTTTACGCATGCGTTTCATTTTTCCGGGGCCAACAACTTGGAAAATTCTTGGAACCGAACGAAATTTTGAATTTTAATTGATTTAACAAAGCTTGGCCATTGGAGATTTATTATCTCAAGAAAAAATAAACGTTACATTACTCTACCCTCTACCCAAGACAAAACATGACCCTCAGAAATTCTTAGAATGATTTCAGATTGACGCTAGAAAAAAGATCAGTGACATCAGAATCGGTTTTTTTTTTCAAGCAAACAAGTTTATAAAAATCAGGCACTAAGCATTATTCTCTCAAAGAAATATAAAGAGCATTTATCAACATTAACATAAATAAAAAAACATTTTCTCATATTAATTTGGTGTTATCTAGTTTTGTAAGTTAATCGGAGTGTTAAACTGAATGACAGGTAGATTCTACTGTATTTGTTTACATTGACAACCGTCCGTTTCTTAGAAAGGGCGACAACAAAGATTAGCACCGATGTCTATACGCCGTTTTTCCGGCATAGTTACTTGAATATGCTACTGAGGCCCTCGAATCAATGAATTTCAATATAACAAGAGCGCATGACTCTTTGGCAAACAGGCCAAATCGTCATTTTTTGTTTGTATGTTTACTGGGCCCTGTATGTATTGCGCATAGGTGAAACCGGGCTATAACAAGAGCGCGTGACTATGTTAACACATGGTTTTGGTCCCGTTATAACATGGGCAAAAGAGGGAAAAATAGCCGATTTTATGCTTTAATAAATGAAAAAGACCAAAATGAGATGTCGTTTGCACAAACATGTGAAAACTGTGACCTGTAGAAGTATAATTTCATTATGTTTCCATAACGACTATTTTCCGTAACAAAACGATCATCGGAATTTCAGTACAGTTTTCGATTCAATTGACGGTGTGACTTATTTGCCTATCACCGCTCCAAATGATACGTCACTAAGAGAACAAACAAACGCTGAAAAGCATTTGACTCTATCTCAATCCATTGAGAAGTTGTAGCACTTTGAAATTAATTTTGATGGAAAAAATAAACGCAAAATAGTGATTTTTGACAATTTCGAGATGCCCCCTCGTTGCCATGGTAACAGAAAATTTAAGCCTGAGTTGTTGCAAAGGCAATGGTTCAGTCAACATTTGTGCCAAGTTTGATAAGTATTGAAGCAGTGTTTATAGTTATATAGCAATTTGAACTTTTAACGGGAGACTTTTCAATGAAAACAGCCATTTTTCACAAAAAGCTCATGAAGTAATGGGTTAAACGAAATATTCAATATTAACAGAAATATACACAACAGAGGTATAATAAACGATTACAAAAAACTTCCCAATATATACTCAGCACTCAATGAGGCAAAACAAACCAGATAATAACCTTTTTTGATAATAAGGTTAACTTAGGAAGCTTGTATAAATGCGAACTATCTCAATCAACTTTATTTTCATTTATTGCAGTTATAAATAAGCAGTTAATGTCAATCAAGCTGTGGAGAAATATAACAGTTTGCTTTTTGAAAGTGTAGTTTACCGTAATTCTTCATAAACCACTAAAAGGCGTTTTGAACATTTATCGGCAATTAATGTACCGTTGACAAGGTACAGGAGGTTTCTTTTTTTTTCTTTTCTCTCTTAATGATAGTACGGATTATTTTCCACTAGCATCATACATTTACGTATTAACTTTTGTAACTTAAATACAATATATGAAGACAATAGAATTTGCTTTGGCATTCTAATTGTCAATTTTTATATATTTTTGATAAATCTTTACTAAATGAAATTCGAATTAAAATGTTTATTCAGTCATGCTGAAAATTTTATAAAAAGGACATATTGCCTCAGAAATGCTATCAATTTTATTTTCAAAAACTGTTCTTTTTTGTATCTCGGACACAAGAATAAAAAATATTGATTTCTGAGATTAAATGTGTCGTTAAAGAAATGTAATGTTACTTTTTTAAACGTCAGCTTTACTTACAGTCATGCTAACAATTGATTGTCCGTCGGGTTGTCTAAACTAAAAAGAAAAACAAAGATGGATGATACAGCATTTCTTTTCTTCTTTTCTGATAAAATGCACTATGTGCATTTGTGAATAAACATATTTTTCAAGCGACTGATGTTTAAAGCTTTAAGACTGAGGAGAGCACCCGATAAGCTTGCATCAACGTTTGGCCCAATCTATATAATTTGTATATTATGCAGTGATGTATTATTAGTATGAAAGAAATATTATCGGTCTGAGCGATGTTTATCAGCTATTTAACACCGGTTTGGAGTTTTGATGCGTAGGAAATGACCACATAGGCCCTTGGACAAATAGTTAAATTGTGTCGCAGCAAAACGACAAAACCGGTGTCAAATAGCCGATAAACAACGTTCAGACCATTATAATTTCGATTCTAACAAGATAAAAAAGAAGGATCACTAATGTTATTTTTTAAAGCGTAGATTATTTTTCCGGTGCCGATTTTTGTAGTCTACTGTTGCTATAAAATAGAAATTATAAAACAGAAGAAATTACAAGAAAAAAACTTATTTTAACAAAGTTTCAACAATAAAATCAATCGTGTCAGTCTAGAATGTTTTTTATGTTAATATCAGTGTTTGATAAATTATTGTTGTATGTTTGAATTCTATGGCGATAGTGAATGAGTTGTTTGACGTTATTACGCTGTTTACGGATTGGTGCCGTTTTGTCAAAATAATTATTAACTGATATTGATCAAATATGTGGCGTGAGTATATGTGACACATTATTTTAGTATTGTAAATATATAAATATTCAATCTTTATTTTAGTCTCATCAATGTACATACATACAACAATATACATAGAACACATATAACACGATTTAAAAAGTACATTGCCACTCATATATTGAGTTATAAGAGACTTTATTAACAATTCAACGAATAAAAAGACTTACGTAATTACTGCTATATATACTACATGTATATACATGCTTATATCGTTAAAGCTAAGAAGCAGACGCTAATCGTTAAATAAAAAGAATCATTAAATACACGAAGATAAAAAACTGAATGTGGAAAAAACGCACTATTGCGCAATTCAAAAAAATGTGTTAAAGAATCAGCTATCACCCCGATCAGATCGTGGATGAACAGATTAGCATCTACTTCTTAGGAGAAGTAAAGAGATATAGATATCACATAAAAAGAAATTACATTATTTACACAGATAAAATTGTCTCCTATTTAAAATATCATTACAGGTTTTGGCACAAATTCTAATAAGTGAATGATTTAAAAATACAAGTTTCAGCTTATCAAAATCCTGCATATCCTAGAAGTTTGGTTCTATTGACAAAATTGTATTTAGCAAAGAAATTATAAGGTCATTGTACAAAGGGCAATCGAAAATAGCATGACTTTCAGTTTCAATGGCTTGACAAAACGGACATGTTCTATTTTCTATATTTAAATTTTCGAATCTCCCAGTTTCAATTCGAATAGGCGCTACCCCACAACGAAATTTACAGTATGCTGAGCGATGCTGGGGAGGCATAATCATATTACAATAGTGCTCTGTGGTAAATTCTGACTTATATGTACAATAATTTCTAAGCTTGTTACCATCTCTACCAGTAATACTCGTGGTCCTATTGATAGTTTCAAGCCATTCAGCATTATACTTGTTTGTCATATATGATTGTATACCTTCTACAGTGTAGGCTTTTACATTTTTCTTAAATCAGAAAAGTTGACTAAATTACAATCATTTATTTGCTTCTTCACAGAAAAGAATCAGTTTTTACATGATGTACCAGCTTTAACACTTGCCCATACTGCAATTCGCTTATTAATACGAGTAGAACGGGTGTTACAAATACAGGCCCAATAAGAAGCTATAGTTTTCCATTGGCGAAAAACGGGGGCTGCCAAGCCATTTCTCCTGCTAAAGCCGCATTAGGTGTATATTTGCCAAAGCCTAGGAAATACCTCATTGCTCTATTCTGAACAGCATTTATACAGGAGAAAGATCGACAGCCCCACACTGCTGCACCATAACTTATTACAGGCCAAACCAAGGAGTCGTATAACTTAGTAAATACATTAAAAGGTACTCCACCTATATATTTACATTTGGCAATTACCAAACCCAATGCACGGCTTGCATTTTGAGCAATTGTCCTGGCTGTTACATTGAAATCGAGGTGTTCGGTCAAAACTATACCCAAGTATGTATATCTATCAACAATATCAAGAGTTTCATTTCCACATTTGAAAACAAAGTCAACCTTTTGTACAGAGGGTGGTCTAAAATGAACAATATTACTTTTTGTACAATTAATTTGCATATCGTTAACATTGCACCATTCACTCAAAGCATTTAGCAAAACTTGCAAATCATGTTTATTTTCAGCTAACAGAACCACATCATCTGCATATAACAAAATGCTTATAATTTCACTTCTAATAGACACACCAATATTCAAAGATTTAAGATACACAGCAAGGTCATTAATGTACAGATTGAACAGCATAGGGGACAAGGTGCAGCCTTGTCTTAGGCCAGAATGTACACTGAACCAGTTAATTCTATTAGAATTTACACGAACACATGACGAGACATTAGAATATAGTGATCAACATTTTCCCTGATATACCACTATCATGTAGTTTTTTCCATAACTTATTTCTATTAATATTGTCATAAGCTTTTCTAAAGTCGATAAATGCACAAAATGTTGACTGCTTTAGCCTTTTCCTAGTATCTATTAGAGTACTCAATGAAGAAATATGATCAAAAGTTGCGCGTTTCTTTCTAAACCCATTTTGCTCGTCTACCAGTTTTTCATTTTCTTCAGCAAAGGTACTAAGACGATCATTAAGAACCGAACAATATAATTTGTATACTGCAGGAGCTAAAGATATACCTTTATATGAAAGAGGATCTCTAGGGTCCGCAGAAGATGACTTTGGAATTGGGTTAATAATACACTTTCCCCATATACCAGGAACATCTCCGCTGTCAAAAATAACATTGAATAATACATGAAGAAAATACACTGTCGTATCATTTTTCAAAACCTCGGTCAGGATATTATCAGCCCCACAAGCTTTTCCTATTTTCGCACTAGAAATGGCCTTTTTAACCTCAAAATTGATATTCGTTCATTAAAAGAATCATTAAAAGAAGAATCATGGTCTTGAAAAAAATATAAAAGAGGAGGTGCATCATTTAAAGAGAGAGCTATAATCCGTTTTCCATTTTGGAGTACATCTGTGACAGTAGACGATGTATCACCGTTATTCAAACGTACTTCCATTGGTATTTGTTTATTTTTCGAAAAACCTATCCCAATTTTGCCTATAGATTTCCAAAACTGATTACTGTCAACTTTACAATCGTTTAACAAGTCATTCTGCATAGAATACGAATAAATACGTTTGCAACGCTGAACCTCATGATCAAAAATTTTTCTACTAGAAATATACACATATTTAAGATGTAGTTTATCACTTCTATTCTTACAATCAAGCCATTTGCGTTCATTATGACACATAATATTCCAAAGATCTGATAACTTATTAGACCACCATGGCTTACCAGCTCTTCGCTTTCTATGAGAGCTACTAATGTTTTATATGATAATTTACTATACATATTATCTTTAACAGTATTACACCAATCGAAATATATATTATCAATATCAGTTTGGGTGTTAATACCTGATTCTAACTTTTATATAACAGTGTTTATTTGTGCTGTAGTATCATGACTATTTAAAAAATCAGTAGGTATATTACGTAATTCAAACTTATCAAAAGAACTACTGGCATCTATAGAAATAGTATTACTTTTACTTATATTGACATTTGTCTCGTAGTTAATATTCCACATGAGCATTGCATGGTCTGGGATACTAGCTGGCATTGTAGTGTTCACATAATCAATACTATTTACCAAATCTGTAATACGTACAATACAAAAATCTTTAAACAATTTTAAATTTTCGTGAGACGTGACACAATAATCGACTACAGCTGTACCTTTAACAGAAAAAGACGTAAAATCATTTTTAATACAGTTCCTTCCATTAAGCATACACATATTTGTATTAATCTGCAAATCAATAAAAAGTTCCCCATAAGCATGTTTTACAAAATCTATGACATCACTATCAATTCCACAAATGAAATCTTTTAAATCTCCACATCTGCTGTTAAAATCTCCGCAAACATACCACCATACCTTTATTTTGAAATCTATATATATCTGCTAAAATATTATCATAAAATGCATGTACGTCAAAATAACGAGAAGAATTCTCTTGAGGTAAATACATTATAACATACACATGGAAATATCGCATCTTTAGTAATTTTATGTACCAATTTTTAACCACAAAATGTCCTAAAATAAATTTTTGCACAATACTAATATAAAATCATTAAACAGTTGGTTTTTAACTAAAAATCCAATACCTCCGGATCCTAACTTGGCACGCTTGTGTATTATTGTACGGTTTAAACCAAACCATTTATAACCTTCTACTTGTAAAACATTTAATTTATCATGTGAAAGATGTGTTTCGGCAATTCCTAAAATATCAAGGTCACATTTTAAAGGCAAGATTCACGTAAAATATAATTATCACAGTCACTGTCCATACTCCATCCGCGCACTTTCAAAAACCCGCATTTCACCTAGTAAAACCCACGGCGGTTTTGTCCACGGTAACCACCATTCCTTCCGCGCCCGTTACTTCTTGGTGCCGATTTCGACCATCCGCTGTGATCCCCACCTGGTCGCGCACTTTACCGATCACTGTTATCGTGATGATCACGAGAGTCACGATCACGACTGTTAGAACTCTGACTGTCACGGTTCTGAAAACCAGTAGAGTTCGGGCTTTCACTAGTATTAGTGCGCACCACACGAGAACCTTTCACTGATAAGTCACTTTTGTGGAGTGCATTAAGAATAGTCCGGAAGTTGCTGGACATCAACCTGTCTGCTGAAGATAGATCGTGGTTAATATAAACATGTTCATATTGTTGATTATTTCTCAAGTCACGCTTTGCAGACATAACCTTTCGTTTATCGTCATGTGTGTTAAATTGGGCTATAATAACTCCTGGCTTTGATTCTACGGATGATTTCTTCCGGGATGCCGTAGAACAAGACATTTCTCTTATTTATAGCCCATCACGGATGGGTTTGTTAACCTTTGCCCTCGTATCTTTCTCTTGAGTCTCCGAAAGTCCACGAGTAACCACGTTTAGTGACCTGTCATCCGCTGTAGACATTTGCTGACTCTGCACGTCTCTTACTGGCAAGCTGTCTATTCTAGCCTTAATGACATCAAATTCCTCGGTCATCTCGTCACGGAGTGAATCTTTCATAGACAATAATTTATCGTCGACATCTTTACGGATACGGTTAAGTTCAGTATTCACTCTTTTGTCCAGAATTTGGGACACTTTATGAGCTATTTTCTGCTCAATAAAACTTTCAGTTTGTCCATGCGTTCTGTGATAGAGCCGAAACGCATGTGCATATCCGCCGACAGTTTGTTGATCAAGTGCTCTACCGACGGGTTACCATTTGTGTGTACATCCGCATGAGCTACAACAATGTTTCTTGGAGCTGGGGTGGGTCCTTCATTGTAGAGGGTTCGTCTTGCAGTGGATAGCGTCCGAGCCTTTTTTACTGTCGAATCAAGCGGTTCAGAAGCACTTCGTTTTCTGCCACTTTGTATTGGTGTTGCAATACGTTCTATACGTTGTGATGACATCACTGAATCAACGTAGTCCTGGGCATCGCTCGATTTAACGCTCGATTTCTCCAAAGCGAACACTAAATAACGACTCTGTCTATCCAGTCAGAAATAGTGCGAGTGCGCTCTATTCCAGCGTGACGAAAATCCAGGTAATCGGAGGTTTACACTATAGCTGATTGACCGGTTTATCGATACAATGTTAAAGTACAGGTAGTGTTACTAAAAATAGAACGTCGATATTACATGAATCTCAAAGTTTATCAATATAGAGTTCCCTAAAATAAAGTCAGTCACCTCCAAATCACAGAATCCTTTCAAAATATCCTTCCCGATTCCTCACAACGGAAATTGTCCATAAATGTTCACAAAACACTGTTTAAAATACAACTTTTTTAACTCCGCAAAATGTCAACAAACTTTTCATTCAAGGGACGTAACAACTATCTTGTATGAAAAGGAAACATCATAAGAACAGAAAATATCAGTAAAATTGCGTTTAATTGTTGCTTTAAAAGGCTTTGTTAACTGTATAACAGGGGAGAAAACATAACAGCATATATAGTAGTTCATAAACAGTGTTAATAGGCAATTTTACACCGTTTCTTTTCTTCTTTGTATATAGTAACAAAATCGCGAGGATTTTAATAATAAGAATAATTGATATATGTTAATATGATAATATGTTTAATATAATATACATGAAAATATGCTTATATGTGAAAAGATTATCAATACAATATTATTACATTATTAATCAAATTAACTTGAACACAATTATTACTAAAATTCAATTTTAAACCTAGTTATACACAACTAATATGTGTTTTTATTGGAAACAAGATACATATATAATTAGAATATACACAATGTACCCCTTGGCAGTATACTTATGATAAAGTCGATAACTTCCAACTTAAGCCATTTAAGTTTTTCTTTTGATTATGTAATTAAAATAATTATTCAAAATAATTACTTGAAATTAAAAAAATAACACATTACGATATGAGAAATAATCAAATAATCTAAACAAGTTTATGTCTCATTGGTCTTATCTATCTACTTATGTAGGCGCTACATACATTTCTTATTCCAATGTTGCATTATCAACAAGTATAATCCTGTCCAATAATCTTAATGACAATTGTCTAGACATAAAAACATCAATCTAAACAGTTCCTAGATAAGAAGCCATACTGGTTAGCTGCTGAGTGGTTATTTTACAAAATATTCACTACAAAATGTATAACTCGAAGACAAAAATACGATAAGATGATATTTTTGAGATCAATGATCAAAATAATGCCTTCAATGATTTATTAAAACGCATCAAGTACGTTGAAAACATTGTCCAGGTTCGTTGTTGCAGTACAGTTAATGGTGTTGCTGGTTTATTTTCTTTACTGTTAACAAGATTTTTAAATGTCAAAGCGTTTCATGAATATATTCAAGATAATGAGCATATGATGTCTAGCAATAGTATGCCCAAAAAACTTTCCAATATAACGTTCTTTCTACTTTCTATAAATTGGATATACACAGCATTTCATTTAACTAATTAATTGTTCTTTCCAAGCTGAAGTACAGATAGAAGTCATTACAAGTCCAACTATAGCTGTATGACTTACTGACAATGACTGACTTATTATGACATCATACAAACAAACTGAGTGGCTTGCACAACAGTTATCTTTATGTCCCAGCCGATATCCTGGGAGCATGGAATCTTATAGAATTATTTTTCAACAAGAAAAACGCATCGTCATGGCTGAGGGCGCATGTCACAAATTTATGAAAGCGAGATTCCGTTCAAGTAAAGTGTCAATCTTTTAAGATATCACATGTATCATTCGTTAATAAATATATATTGCCACTGTTAGACATTTAACGAGATAAAATATAAGGTGAATGGCACATTATGCCTCAGATAAACTTTAATTTATAGAAGTAAAACATTATTTTTTTCAAAGGTTTGAATACAATTATACAATACTACCTCATAAAATCGATACATCTTTAAATGGTCTGATATTCTTTATCAAATGTGTCAAAATAAAAGTCAAACTTCCGTTGAAAATAAAACGAATACCCCCGAAGCTATGTTCAATGAAAAGATACACACTTTAAATGCCTGATTAACTGTGTCTAACAATTATTACACCTGAACTGTCTAGCAGTATCTAGACGTTTTCACATTCTTAACCTGAAAAAAAATATAATAATTATTGGATTAACCCTTTCGCTGCCAGAGGGTTATTGTTTTATTGATCACCTATTTGCCATAGGGTTTTCTAAGAAATTACTATATTATTAATTAATATAATTATTATTATTTGTTATTAGTATTATAATAATTATATATGTTTCCAAATCTGTCAGTTTAATAATAATTATTGTCGATGGTATAATTTTTTTTATATTTATTATTATTTTTATTATGATTATTATTAATTTATTATTATTACTATTATTATTATAGAAACGGCTTAAGCCGTCCATATGGCAAATACGCCGAAAATAACAGGGACGGCATAAGCCGTCCCTATGGCAGTGAAAGGGTTTTAAATAGCGGCAGTCTTATTCTCGAATTTAAGCTAATTCCCGTAAACAAAAGAGACTCAACATTTACTATTCATTTCCTAATAGGTTATATCTGATGTTTGTACTCCCTCGTTTGTTATTTGAAGGGGAAATACAAGCGGATTGTACGGAATGTGTTTGTGTAACATTATAACCCTAAATTTGTTGATCATATCCTTATATTTGTCCCATGAAGAATGAAATGCAAACCATTCGCTAGGGATATAGCTCAACAGAGTATAGATAGCAACTATAGAAACAGTAAGAAAAAACTCCTTGCCTTTTTATCACAATGAAACATCCCTAGGAGGAGATCTTATTACATTCATTATCTAAATGTTAAGAAAAGGACGAGATTGAAGGGGCCAATCTGAAAAGTTTGAAATTAATAGTTGTACATCACATGTCTTTAACGAGTCCCAAATTGCATTTTACCAGTCTGTTCATCAGTACATAAATATCAAGACTACATGATAACATGCTGGTTTTGCACAACTTAATGTACAAATAGCGACAAAACATCTAATAACGCAATTTTATAATCCGAACGCAAAAGGAAGACTGACACTTTTTTTCCTCGCTAGCTATAGCTATGAGATATAGAATCCATCATCATTAATTTATACAGACACGAACGTAGTACATTAGTAAATGACGTCGACGACGTCTTGACCTGTAACATGTGTGAAGAGATTGATTCAACTTTTTAAAAATTCAAAGTAACTGCTTTAGAGAGGTAACTAGCTTAGTCCGAGATATTTAATGTTAATATCAATATTGTTTATATCTATAACAATGTGTATACAAAGAACATTTTTGAAACAGGTAATGATATTGTCTTTACCTGATATTTATTTTAAAACATTGTTTATTTTACAAGTCAAGCAAACGAACAAATATATTAAATGTTTTGGAATATCTGAACATATGTTTTATCTTTAATTGATTATGTTGATTTTGATAAGAACATTGTGTAATAACCAAACTTGACAGGATGACATGCAGCTAATGTTGGTATGTATAACATATATATTCTTAATTGGCATAATCTATTTACATGTTATATGTATTAGATTGTTTTATTTAAAATATACCAATCATGTCATTCGAAATGTATTCGAACTCAACATTTTTTTTTCAGAACCATTTACAAGAATATTCCAATTTTGCATTGCATACATAACATACCATTCTTACAATCATACGAAATCATGACAATGCAACAGTTTGTGTTGATCATTCTCTATTTTATCTGTTTTAGTTTAAACTGTTCACTCTTTTCTCCAGTACACTGTGAATATGTTCAATGACTTTAGGAATATGTTGTCCATTTTCGTGAAGAAGTTCTTTCATATTTGTATCCGCTACCGGCATTGAATATTGAAAATGGGGCTGTGTATACTTTACATGAGCCAGTACATGTACCGGTAACAATCTATATTCCGTCCTATTTCTTTTGCCAGTGGATACCATACATTAAATACTTCATTAATTCTAAGTATCCACTTACGTTGAAAATCGAACTCAATACATGTCATCACCCGTAAAGAAACACCCTGCTTACTGCCACATTAAAAAAAAAAACTAAAACCCGTTTTAACAGTTTTTTTAAAAAAGTAAAAAAATTTTTTTTGTCTGAGTTACTAAGTTCCCTAGTTCTTTGGTTCTGTAACAAACGCCCTACTATTTGGTCGATTTGCGAACAAGTCGTGAGGTAAACTTATCCTCAAAATCTTTAAACCCAACTGATTTTTGATTTTCAAAAAGTTGACTGAACAAAAAGTTAAATTTTCTCGAAAGAATAAATCGGAAGACAAAAAATCAAAAACGCGTTTTTTATACTTTCCCAAAGCCGATGCTTTTTTTTAAAAAAAGATTGATGTTTTAATTAATTTCATTGGTTAAGTTTTCGTTTTTTTGCCTTTATTAAAATTTTTAAAAAAAAATTTGAGATGACAATGTCAATTTAACCTGTGCTAAACACTGAAAGGTTAATAAGGAAATCTAAGTTTCCTGTTGATTGGTAAAGATGACTGCGGGAAATAATTAAGCCTGTTCATTAAGGCTTCTTTATTCGGTTTAATCCGCAAGTTCTGTAACACTAAGAAATGCACTTGACGAAATATAAATTTCAGAAAAAAAGCATAATATACAATGGACTGTATGTATAACCAGTATGCGGTTTAAATAGATAATTAATTACATTGTTTGACATCAGAATTGCTTAGAATGTTGTAAAATATCAAATGTAGCCATATAAGTAATATGGCGGCCGCGCAATAAGGGTCTCTTTAACGCTGGACGTCTTCGATTAGAATTAGATTTTCGATTAAAATAATAATTTAGTTTATCTATTTTAAATGCTGTTTAATGTAATAATTTAAAAACGAATTCGATTTAAATAGTTATCTTTGCATCAATTGTTAAATAAATTCGAATTAATATTTAGATAAATCTATATATTATTTAGATAAAATTCGCCTTAACCTCTCGGTTATTTCTCACCGTCGACGAGCTGACCCCTAATGACTAGCACTAGATCGGGTATATTTCCGGGAGATTAAAAATAAAATAATGATGTCATTCTAATTATAAAACGATAAGTCGACTAAAAAAAGATCAGTGACTCGCGAGTTTCATTTAATTTATGAGTTGGACATACAGGCATAAACATCCGGTAAGCACTTTTGTGAAATCACTCAGTCGTAAAGTATTGAGTTTAATGTATTGAGTAAAATCGCGTAAAATTGAGAACCAAATATATTACACTTACAGTTTAAGAGAAAACATCTTACATGCAGAACATGCCGATATTTTCCTTACGAACGGTGGTAGTAAAGTCAAGTTGGGTAACAAACGAAATGATTTTGGACTTTCTATCGAGCGCTTATGATAGATTGTACATAAACTCACTCCTCTGTGTAGAGCCGAGGCCTTGACATTGAATGAATGGTCTAGTAAACAAGTCAGCTCTGTATGCTTTCTTATTCTACTGAATAAGAAATTTAAAAAAAAATGTAAAGTATATGAATAAAACAGTTTTTCTAATCTTTATTGCCGTTTATTCGAGTTAATAATTACACTATACATGGTCTTATAAAATTGTTTCCCCAAATCATGCCTCAGAAATGCTGCTTATTTTATTTCTCAAAAACTTTTGAATTTAGGTTTCATGAGACAGTTTTTTGAGTAATACTCATTTGCTATATTTATGGACTACTTATTGCAACTATAGCTGTTTTGACAGTCGGTATAATTATAGTGCATAAGTTCTTTGATTGGAAGTCAAAATACGACTTTGTTTTTTTTTGCTATCTTTATATAACATTACTACTTTTTCAGTGTTTTTTTAAGTTGTTATCATCTAACATAATCTAAATCCGTTTTTTCAAACACTATTAAATACCTGTATGTATCTAATAAGAATAACAAAAAATGATTTATTGGGCATAATGTGCCTTTAAATTTAAAATAGAAACAGTATGAATTAGATTGGAACACGATATATACGACTTGTTTGCGTTAATGATTTATGACGTATACACTAATATCAGATATGTTTGCCTGGTGATATATGCTTTTCTTTTTGATTTATTAGTGTTGTGGTATATTTATTTCTAATGTCTTGGATCACACATGATTAATCTTGCACAATAGGTAAGAACAGAATAAATGTATATGGAATGAACACGGCTAACGAAAACATATCCTTCAGCTTCTACGATTAATTCTCAAATGCAGAATTTGTTAAAATTTGGTACACCGGCTTTATGTACTTAAATATTTAGAAATAAATGATTTTCATCAATTTGTCTACAAAACCGTCATATCAACGTAAGATTTTATATCAAACGTAAGGATTTAAATGACTAAATTGCTTTGAGAAATAGATGTATCACAAATCCAGTTATTAATTGCGGTTTGACAATATAATTTCTTAGAAACGAGAATGCAATCATTTACAAAAATAAGAATCTTTGCGATGTACATTAATAAAGCATTACTTATATTGGATTAATTTACCGAAAAATAGTAGGGAAGCTGTTTAAACTAAACCGTTAATATTCTTTTCTACATAAACTATACGAGATTTCAATATTGTCGATATATAATCTTTCTTTTATATAATTCAGTTAATTATCTACATTAATTGTATGTGAGAACTTACTGAAATAATAAAATTTACAACACGTACAGTACATAAAATAAAAAGATACATTCTAACATCAACATCAATTAGATATATGCGAGTATCCCAATGCGTAGAACACAATAAACGAACAATTATTGAAACAAATACGAAAAGCAACAAGAGTAAACTACAAACCGTCAATCAATTGATAATACTAAAAGCTGTAATGTATAATGCATGCAAGCTTAAATAATCATTTATACGAGTCCTTTGTATAATGGAACACAACATTTTTGTTTTAGTATCTTATTAATATAGATAACATTTTGATATTATATCCTGAATTGGTTTTGTTTTTGTTTGTTGGATTCATATGAGTATTATCGTTTGTGTTAAAATATAAAAAAATACGACTTTTCTATAATTGATATATTATTGATATGAACAATATTCAACTATTTAAAAGCATAATAAAACAAGATTTTAGTCATTTATATGGAAGTGGGTGGGTAACTAAGATGGTATGTTTAACATTATATGTTTAAAAAATAGAACAAAAATAAATTGTTTAGAAAAGGGAATGATATGCAACTTTTTTCAACTATTAATATTTTGTATAAATTTGTTTAAAGAATTGTATTTGTTACGTAAAATTATGGTTTTATTAATGTAACTCCAAAAAAAAGTAGTTCACACTTTGGCTTATACTTAGCAAGCACCGTTAAATGGCATGTAATTGTTGTTTTTCATACCAAAATAAGGCATATATTCCGACAAGGAAAGCGGGGTTCTATATGCTGGTTTGTGATACCATGGTAACATATTAAAAAAAGTCAAAGAACAACGTTTGCCAAAATCGCCAACAAAATGACAATCTTTAATTCAACAGTAATAATATTTGCATCTATTGCAATATAAATTATTCGGTTTAAGCATTACTATCACAAATGAATGATGGCATTCAATCTTCAAAGCTGTTATTTCCTTATTTTTGCATTTATTCTAGACATTGATATCATATTTTCATTATAATTGTTATTCCATGTGCGTTTTGCTTATGTAAAAAGAATATATATATTCTTGCACCATCTGCATACTTCAAAACATTTCAGTATTGATGTATTTACAAACATTTTCATAATACAGATGAAATTGATTTTGGAAATACGACAAATCTTTTAAGGGCTAAAAGCAACAGTACCTAGTCGTGTATTTTTTTGCGTTAAATATATGAATGTCAGAAATGTTTGATATAATAACTATGCCAGTAACTATGTCACTCACTATTTAATGTTTATCATCAATTAAAATGTATATTATCGATATCTTTATATTGAAAATGGTCGCTTCAATATTACATAAAAATATTTTTTGTTCCTAATATTAAATGAAACATGTTATATTTATAATACTGATTATATCGAGATGTATTTATTCAAAACAAGTTCTCTGTGAAAAAGATATTGTGATAATAACTGTTTAAAATTTAATTCTAGAAAATATTCATGATTTTTACTTTCAATGTATTGGCGTTTAACAGTTGATACAAATACTTCTACCGATTCTAAAGTTGAGCAATATTTTTATTTGTATTGTTATCACTCATTTTAATCCATACTAGGAGTTGCTTAAAGATAATGTTGGCTCTTTCACAATAAAATGATATACAAATATTTATTATATTATTTGCTGATGACACAGTGTTATATTGTTATTATAAAGAATGAATAAGCATCTTTTTTAACAAATTGTTAAATTATTGTAACAATTTTGGGATTTGTTGTTACTGTACATAAAACTGTTTTTATGACCTTCACACCCGGTAATCGAAATGATGATTTACAGGGAGGTCTATTAAAATAATGAAAGCTGTAAAAACATTTACCTCTTCTGGTGTTACCTTGTCATCTAACGGGAATATTTATGAAGCTCAAAAATCTTTATATTACCAAGCATTAAAAACAATGTTTTCGTTGAATACTTTATTTGATTATATTTCCTTCAATTCATCCGAAAAGATAAGGCTATACTATGATTTTACCAATTTTGACTTATGGATCAGAGTTGTCGGGCATTTTAAACTCATCGGATATTGCTAAAGTTCATTAAAAATCCTACACCAAGTTTTAGGCGCTCGTCTGCAACCGTCAACTTCGGCAGTATTAATTCAATGTGGTCTTATTTATGTTATGGAAATGTTAATGTTACAAGCATCCAATTAAATAATATCATACAAATAATTTATGATCAACAGTAATAACAATGGTGTTTTGAATGGTCAATGATTTCCTCTGTATTAATGTGATCGACCGCCCATCATAAATTAACTTATACTCATTGACTAGTGTGCGATTGAATATGATGTAATATAAACTTTGACTGCGGCTTATATTTAATAATACACAAGTCAATAATTGTTTTATTATATGGATAATCAAAGATATTTATTTAATAACACAAAGTTCAACCTTATACATATACATGCTGCGCATTAAAGAAGCAATTCAAGTTTATACTCATCATTGCGGTGTAAGCTTTAGCTATAATAGTAAAGTAATGATATTTTAATCGAGAAATATGTCATAAAGAACAAACGTATCAATTAATTTTAATAAGCACGTCGAGTAATTACACTGTACATATCCAGTAACGAATGCATGTGCAAATAAAGTAAAAGTAACGCCGAATCTGTGCAACGCTATTGCAAATATTCGACGAAATAAAATGAAGTGTACACGTCATTGTACAAGCTTTCAGAACACTCATTTGAGAACAATTATTATAGTGGTCAAGCAATGTCAGATGTTAACATTTTGAATAATAAATTTACTTACAATAAAAAACCTCTCCTCTTTAATCGCTTGGTCATTAATAATGCTATCATATGAATTAATATAATCATGTTCAGAATCGAGCACGTACGCAGGTGTTCCGTATCGAAAAGGTCACGTTATTTGGCCACATGTAAATATATACATGTTCCATGATCATGTCGAGTTTGAGAAAAGAACTTTATTTTCTATAATGTAACATTCGACCAACTGGATAAACCCTTTGGTCCCTTTTTGAGCAAAATTTCTTCCTCCGGCAATTACATCATTATATGCCTTAATAATAAGAAAACAGATGAGGCATTCCTTGTAAATATTTGTATGGTATATATCGTGCGTTCCATAATATTTATGAAGTTCTTTTGGTTAAACATTTGAAAAATTTGATAAATCATTTAGAAAATGCATCGGTTATATCTAATGTAAGCCGACAATTTAATTTATTTACTTCCAGACGAGAATCACATAACAGCAGATAACATAATCTGCATAACAGCTTAGCTTATGAAAGAGTTATTTTTCTCGTTTTGATAACTGGAATCAATTTATCAACGATATCCAAATGAGAATACAGCACCGGGTGCTCTGACCTTTATGACATTCCAAATCTCGTTTCCTTTTTAAATCGGCCGAGGCATTAATCATTCGCCTGAATAATAATATTTACAATATGATCTACGGCACAGGAGTGTAAAAAAACAGTCTGAAAAACGATATTGATTTAGTGCAACAACACTATGATGTGAAATCATTTGCGTTATATTAATAAATATATTGTTAAAGATTGCTGATGTTAGCGTTACTAAAACTATGAGCGCGTCATCCAAAAGCTTGATCACGCCTGGTAAATGATAGAGCTACCTGTTTCTGAGATATACGGTAAATCGCTCTATCCATACTTCCGAGCTGGTGCATGTCGCTAGAATCAGCTGCTTAAAAAGGTAAAGTGTTTACTTTTTTCATACATTTCGTAAACACTACATCAAATATCGAAATTTTTAGATTGCTATACCATGTAGATTTTAATAAAGTTTCAAGGAATTGTAAAGTTGATAAATTTTTGTTTGAAATATTGTTGTAGCGGCATTTCCCAGTCAGCGAATTAAGCGTTAAATTCGACCGTTTTATCATGAAATAGATTTATCCTCCTATTTAAACAGAGATACAAATTAAAATCAAATACGTTTCATGTAGATATTAGAATGCAAAAAAATTTATCGGAACATTACATTAGTTATGAAAGAAAAGATATGATAATTATTCTGCGAGACAACTTTGTCGTGAAGTTTAAGAAAATATAAATTTTGGCACGCAGCGAAACTTTTTTTAGATATTGGCCTAATAAATTGTAACGAGGTAACTACAAACGAGTGATGTCATTCACTTTGCTGTCTTTCTGTTTTCTCTATTTTATTTTTAATTAAATTATTGGTCAATATATCATCCCTTAAGGCATATATTTATGTAATTTCAAATTAAAGTAAAAAAAAAACCTGTTTAATCGTTAAATTACTTTTGGACTTATAACTATGCGGATCAGTTTTTATATTGTTTTAGCTAAACGTAAGTTTTAAATAACGACATGAAAACACTTTGTTTTATTGGTGTCTGTATTTCTTGTTTTCGTAAGCTTTATATCTGCGTATGAATTTTGTAAACTAATACATCAATGATGTTTGCATGATATCAATTTGTTCTCTCTCTGTCTGCAATGGTGTGTCAGATATCACTTTATTTGACTACCAAAACAGCAATCAAACATGGACTAAGTGATAAATAATAACCATTTAATACATTTATACTGATTTTTAGTAACACTTCTGGTCTTGTGCAGTCCTAACGATGTCGAAACGAGACTCAAAAAAGGTCAAAACGTAAAACAAGATACGTATTCTTTTGTCGTGAAAATTGAGCTGTCTGGAAAACAAGTTTGTACCGGTCTTCTAATAGATCAGCAATGGATATTAACGTTAAGAAGATGCATTGGCAAACGGTAAGAATCCACTGTGTTTTTTACTGATGTTTACAATGCATAAATCTAAGAGTATATTGTTTCTGTTTGTTCAATAATTGTTTATAGCTAATAATATAAATTTCAGGACATAACGTACATGTAGTATGACAGCTACGTAACATTAGTATCAAATTTTATTTATAGAGTTGTAGAAATTGCACTTTAAGCTTATATAATCCTTATACAATTTTGTGTAAATATCTGAGATGAAGCCTGACATATTTACTTATATCTTAAATTCTCAGTTTCAAGTACACAATACATATTATTCTGTTTCCCAACGTGTTACAATAAATTTAAATTTAAAGGCATTTTAAACAAAAATTGGGTACAGCTATACTAAAAACGAATTATACACAGAGTCATAAAACTAATGCACCTGCAGCTTTGTGTGTACCGACGTATTGCACACCAATATAATCTCGTGGGAGAAAATGTAAAAGCTAACAACATCAGGTTGAGTAAGTGCTTCACATCCGGTTCGGAATCTTAGAATGAAATGTCCGACCGTATGAAATATGCCTCAATTAAATGATATAAAATGTGTATTAATGTCAATAAGTTTGTAAAATATTACATTCGGATAGGTTCAGTTTAATTGTATTCTAATGTAATCATGGTAATGTGACTCTTATTATTTTGATTTGTCTTCAATTCACAGTTCCCTTTCAAAATACAAAGTGCATTTAAAGGACACATATACTGGAAAGTTCATTAGTCGTAAACTAAAAAGATCAAAGGTAATTATTCAGATTTATTAATTGTATAAAAAAATTAAATGGTTACTTTATTATTAGTAGGTCATTCAAATAAAAGGAAATGTCTAAATACTTACAGAAAAAAAACAATGCTTTTATTTATTCATTTATTTATATATATATTTGTATTTATTTGTTTATTTATTTATCTTTTTATTTATTTATTTATTGTATTTTCCCCCTAATGATAGCACATAACTGCCAACATTTTATCACGTAGATATTAGGCTTATTATCTAACTAAGAAGTTATTTTTACTGTGGTAAATAAGACAACATGTCTTTGATATTTGATTTACTAGATACACTTTTATAATATAGGTAAATGACGAAAATTTGATCTTGCTCCCCCCCCCCCCAAAAAAAAAAAAAAAAAAAAAAAAAAAAAAAAAAAAAAAAAAAAAAAAAAAAAAACCAAAAAACACACACACACAAAACAAAAACTAGAAATGTTTCGTCATGCCACGGATGCCCCCGCATGCAGCTTAAATTTCAGCTGTTATAATATTTAGTTCTAAATTTGTTTGCACAAGCTTTTTTTTCATTTTAAGTTCAAAGCCCTCAAAACTATTCAATGTTAACACAAACCATTTTTATACAAAGTTCTAGGCACTGAAACTATTCAGTGTTAACTTTTGGAAGTTGCATATTGCATAGTTGTAGCCAAAATAATGACTACATATACACTTCTACTAAAGTATGAGTGCTGACACTGAAAAATCAACATTTTTCCAACATTCAAAGTTCAAGAGAGATAACTTAAAAATCATTGAACCATGACTAAATTTGAACTTGACCTGCGCATACCTTTGACATATCTATATCTCAAATTTGGGTTGGATATGTACATCTGTTGGGGAGATTATAAACGGAAACGGAAAATTTCATATTATTTTCAAAGTGAAAGTAGCATAACTCTGCCAAAAATCATTGAATCATGACCAAATTTGAACTTGACCTATACATTCCTTTGTCGTGTATATGTATTAAATTCAAGTTGAATATGTAAACTGTCTGGGAGAAAATGAACGGAAACTGCAAATATCATCAAAGGGCATAACTCTGTCAAAAATCATCGGACAATGACCAAATTCAAACTTGACTTGTATATTCTCATGATATATCCATATGTCAAGTTTGAGTTTAATTTGTGCAACGCTAACTTAGATAATGAATGGAAACTGATGATGACAGAATGACGGAAGGACGAATGACGGAACAGGGTTACATTATATGTCTAAGCCATTTAATGGCGGGGACATAAAAAAAAAAACACTTACATATGCCCATAACTACAAAAACTTAAAAATTGAAGAATAAGACAAAAGTCATTTGTACGACGTTTGTCCTAGTGAGCTATTCAGTGAAGCATCAACTAATAAACTTCATATATTAGAAAATTGAACTGCTTGTAGAATTATCTGAAATATTCTTGATTTTACCTCGGATGGACTATAACTTATTGTTCAGTAACTAAAAAATATTGAATAATTCGGACATTTTCCTAGCGATCTATGTTATTGTCTGGCGTATCAAATGGATATCAAAATTGTATGGCTTTTTTTAATTAAGACTTTAATGCTTGCTATTTAGATTACATTTCATGTTGTTTTTTATCGTCATATGTATTACTTAGAAAGAGGAGTAGCTGATTATGTGGATGTTATGTGTTTAACTGTTGGTAAAATACATTATCAAATGTTGCATTACAGGAACTAGAGGAAAAGAACGCAAAAGTATTTCTATTAGAACTTGACATAATTATTCAGACGGAAATTTTTTCAATCAATGACTTGAATGGCGAAAGCATTGATAATAAAAAGGAAACAAAGTGCATTGCGGTTGGATTTACAAGTTAGTTTTTCCTAATATGATTCTTATACATGTTGTACATGAGTCATCTTTTGTTTTTAAAATTAATATAATTAATTTATGTCAATAAAAGAGTAAATAAAAGAGCAATTGTACTGTCTAGTGCCCTAAGTTTGATAAAAGTATACAATTTTGACTATTTGACCAATGCATTTCTACATCTATAAGAGGACAAAAAAGTCTAACTTTTTTTCTTCTCATGCAATATTAAGTACAAACTGAACATGAATTAAGAAAGCTTATTCAAAATGGCAATTGACACTTGATGATAATGTGTCATTTTGTATTGAAATAATTATTTAGCAAGTTGTTAATAATTTATATAAGTTTGAATAAATCTATTTATTTGACAATGCGTTCATCTTGATATCATTAATAAGGCAACGGAAATTCCCTAAATAAAGTAAACGTCGACGTAAAATCACCAAAGAAATGTTCTGGTCAAGCATGCAAAAAAGATTTACACTTTGATACTGCAAATGGCACAGATGTATGTCAGGTGTGTATTTTGACGTTTAGGTTGTTGTTTATTTGTTGTTGTTTCTTTGTATGTGTTTTTTTTTTAAATAATTTATATTTGGTTGTTGACATGATAAATATGTTTGAAGATACTGAAGAAATGTATACATTTTCTGACAAAAAGGAACAAATATTTCATCATAGTAGCACAGGTAAGTTTTACAATTTTGTGCGATTTTTAGAGATTCTGTTTTTCTCTATTTGAAAACAAAATAGTATTTTAGATGAAACAATGTAAGCTACTAGTTTTTAATTGAATATGAAGATTATTTATAATTGGAGCTATTTATCGGAGAAACAGTTTCATGGTGAATTTTTCAACTACTTGAATTTGACTGCTTGGTATTTCAGAGTGGTAACGGAGCGCCAGTCTTTTGCAAAATTGAAAGCAAATGGACTTTTACAGGAGTGTCCGTCGTGAAGAAAGGATGTCAAGAGAAGGATATTTTGATTGTTACACTATCGCACCTAAGTCGTTCAATATCAAAGGTAATACTTTTCGTGTAGTACTCATATAATATATTTCAATTTTAATTTTAGACTTTATATCAATTCCATACTGTATGCATTTTTAGGAGTTCCTATCTATTTCTTTAAGTTTTAATAATCTTAATATAAAAATGTGTACATTGTATATCAATTTCTAACATATGATCGCCATTTTTTAAAATATTATTTAAATATTGCAGGCCCTCAAAGAAGAACGTAAGTTTAATCTTCGTATTATTATCCATAATTATGTGATCTAAATATAGCTGCAATCTCATTGGTCCAAAGAGAAGTTAACAGAACTTTTTTTTATAAAATCATATTCCCTGGGTGAAGTTTCATATTCACTGGCAGAATTGGATTTTTTTTTAAAAATGAGACTCATATTGAATGACTATACACCGTAGATTGTTATTACGCGTGCATATTTAAAAAAAAATGTTTCGTTTTGTTCTTCATGACATATTCCTCGATTAAAATATCATTACTTTACTATAATACTTAAAGGATACACCGCAAGGATGAGTATAATCTTACTTTTGTATGCGCAGCGTTTACATAGCCGTCGCAAGCCTAATATGTGCGTCTTTTTCCCGCTCTTCAACGCAAAAGTTGTACATGTATAAAAAGTTGTACTTCTTTTTTTTAAATTTAAGCCTATTCATATAATAAAACAATTATAGACTACTGCGCCATTGAATATGAAGTGGTATATACCTGGAGAAAGTCATAATGACCTCGGCTTTCCCCTCGGTCAATATGTCATCTGCTGATGAATATCACATTAAATTATATGGCTCACTAGTCAATAATTGTGAAATACCCCAAACTACACGAACGTTTATCGGACATTATATTAGTTTTTAACGTTTTTAAGTGACTGCTTTAATTAGCCAGTGACCTTCAAAAATTAAACCTGCATGTCTCCAGATGAGTCAAAATATCTCCATCAAAAAATAAAAATAAAAAAAATAAATCAATAAATAAATATTAAAAGATACATAATGATAAAAAATAAAGAAAAAATAATAAGAAAAATGTACTAAGATTTTTAAGGGTAATAGGAAGTGAGATTCATGTACACGGGGAAGGAACTGTCACACGGATGGAGTTTTTATAATTACTTGTCAGGAGTTCGTGTGATAACTGTTACGGATTTCGTCGGAAAACTTTTGTAAATACTACAAAAACACATGTCAAAAACTGTAATTTTAATCTTTAAAAGTTTTAGGTTCTCAATTATAATAAACTTTAATGATGAAGCTTGCCAAACATCTTGTAGTATGTTTCAATTACTAATTTGAAACTAAGCTGAATTCCTGAAGATGACCCCACCTCATTGAATTTAGATATAAGTAGTGCATAGACTACTTCGTCTTTGTTGCAAATTATTCGCTTCTGCCGACATATTGGATTCTTACTAAATGTTCTCTTACAATGCAACGAATAATAAACTAAGAGAAAAAAGTTTAGCAAGTTCGGAAATATTTCACTGGTTTATTGAAACTATACCAATTTGACTTAAACCAAGTACATAAATGAATAAAGCATTTAGTTTTCAATTCGTTTGTAACAATAAATTGTCAAAACCCTGTTGCCTTAGCTCACTGTACAGCCTGAAAGACGTTAGGGGTAAGGCGTCAAAATTCACAAGGAGTTCAGTATCTAGTGTGACCCCCGTTACAAGCTAATACTGCTAAACACCGACGTCTCATGCTACAAATTAGCTTTCTGATAACACGTAGAGGGATTCTGGCCCACTCAACTCGCAGAGTTACGTCGAGAAAGCGTCGTGATGTGACGGTCTTCGCGTGGCGTTGTTTTCCGTGGTCTGCCTGATCTGGGTCTGTCGTTGACTCGTCCTGTTTACCTCAGACGGTTTCTAAGGCGACTAATTGTAGACTCATGGCGATTGAAATGCCGAGCGACAGCTCTTGCCGTCATACCAGCGTGGAGCATACCTTCAGCTCTTTGACGTTCTTCTAACGTCATTCCTTGGCGACTCCCCATTGGAATTTCTTCGAGTTTTAAACTGTTTTTTTGTTTGTTTGTGGTAACAGCTCAAAACAATAAGGTACATTACTCGACTCTACACGCTACCGAAATTGCCGTGCTTACGTTGCACGTGATTTTCGAGTTTCTTACGCTTCGCTGATAAAATACACGGTTTTCGAACAAACACAATAGATGTGTAAAGAGCATCGATAAATACATCATTTACATATAAAAACGTCTTCATTCCAAAGCTCAAAAAGAAAAAAATAATAGGTGTGAAAAACTTGCTAAACTTTTTTCTTTCAGTATACGTTTCTTAACGCAAACAGGCCCGTTAGATCTTCAATAAAAGTAGAAAATAGAAAATGTAAGGCAAAATTAATCATTAAAGTTTAATTTTGTACCTAAAAATCACGTGTTAAAGATGAAAATTACCATTTTTGACGAGTGTTTTTTTGTAGTATATACAAAAGATTTCCGACGAACCATGTGCCAGTTATCACAATAAATCGGATATCACAAAAAATCTATCTTTTGTGTAACAGCCCCCCCACCCCAAACCATGAAGTGAAATTTTACTCTTTTGGTTCGAGTAATGATATATTTTTCAGTATTTTTCAACATATTTGCCCTGCTTGACAAACATTTCATACTAGTCTTATTGAATGACTGTTAAAAAGTTTATTAACAAAAATATGTAAAAATGTCCCGTCCTATTATGTCTTTTATTGTGGATTAAAGAACAGGTGTATTTCATTTCGGTTCAACTTTTAACATGTTTATGTCATATCGACCGCCCAAATGATCAAAACCTTAAGACAATATTTTACAATGTAAGCCAAGTATTTTCAAGAGATATAATTATCAAGCAACATTATGTAATGCATCTAGATACAATAATAATTTATTTTGTACATTGCTCTAAAAATCTATCCACTTTATAAAAAATCATTTTTAATATTCTCATTCTCATGTGCAGAGGAGACATGTGTAAATCCGGATTGTGTGCTTGCAGGTATTTATATTCCTTTGCTTCGTTCAGTTTTATAAGACTTTGATTATTTATGAGAATCACCTCAAATTTGGGTATTACATGTAATGATATAAAACTTGATATAAGTTATGCAGGCGATAAGTGTTACAATTTATTATATAAATTTATAAAAATCGTTTAAATACACTCTATGCTAAGAGTTTAATAATATTTGCTATTTTGAAGCACATAGGCTCCTGTTAGGTTGTTCTTTATATTTGCGTGGTACAAATGTAGGATTGCAGTTAAAGCATCTTTCATTTCTTTGATTCGTAAAATTTTCCTCTTGAAAAATACTGGTAAGATTATTTTTATTCACAGCTGCACAGGTAATGAAATCATTAGATACAGATATTGATCCGTGCGATAATTTCTATAAGTTTGCCTGTGGCAATTATATCAAAATGACCCCAATTCCAGCAGACAAACTGTGGTATACAACTTTTGATGATGTACATGAAGATATACGCATGATTATGAAATGCAAGTATCAACTATATTGCTTTGCTTTTGAACATTTTTACATGAATTTATTTACAAAACGTACTAGCAATGTTAGTTTCAGTCGACGTTGATATTAAGTGTTTATTGTATGAAACTTATTATAAACTTACGAAGTATCGTTTTACTGCACTGCAACATTAGCTTTAAACATACCGAGGTAATCAGCTGAATCGTTCCTTAAAAATGGCTCCCCCTGTCGATAGTGTCATTAACTTATATTTCATGCATTGCACAATTTAGGATTGTAAAACCATTATGAGCATTTCCGATTGACTTACTGTTGTTACACATCGTTTTGTTATCAAATACTTGATACATTAACATAAAATATTCTTATTGGCATTGTCAAATCAAACAATTTATTCAGAAAATTTGAATGTTACATTAAAGATGAATTAGAAGAGCCTAGTAAACCAGGTGAAATTGAAGCCGTAACCAAAGCAAAGGGATTTTATAAAGCCTGCATGAACTTAGGTATGTATTAGATATAAGAAGTGACTCTATTAAACCATTTTAATTGCGGATCTTGCATTCTTAAACTCAACAAGTTATTTTTAAACTATTTCAATCGAATTTCCATGAGCTGTGAAAAATATTTTTCAAAACCAAACTTTATGCCCCGCCATGAAGTGGCTAGGGCATATAGTGTTACCTCCGTCCTTCCGTCATCCTTAGTTTCCGTTATTTAACGGTTGCACACATTCAACTCAAATTTGACATATAGATAAATTATAGGAAAATGCAGGTCATGTTTGAAATTGGTCATGGTTCGATGATTTTTGGTAGAGTTATGTCCCTTTCACTCTTTGAAAAATAAGAAATTTTCAGTTTCCGTTTATGATCTATCGGTAGTACACATCCAACTCAAATTATACATATGGATATGTCATAAAAATGCACAGGTCAATTTTCTAATTTTTCATGATTTGATGATTTTTGACAGAGTTGCCACCCTTTCTCTTACAAAAATATAAATTTCTCATATCGAAAATAAATATATAATGTGTGACATCATAGGAAGTGTTTTTAACTTATTTCTTACCAACACGAAACTTATAAACTTATAATCATCTTTGAAATAATTGAGCACGCTTTCCTCTTTATTGCTTCAGTATAAGCCCCCCCCCCCCCCGTTATTTATATTCAAATAATATACGTTCAAAAGTCAAGCTACCTTGTTTCTATTAATACTTAACCTTCCTCATGAATAGATGTACGTGTCCAATACGTCTTTGTCTTTGACAATGTTGTTTTGTGTTTTTTTTGTTCGTTTGTGTGTGTGTTTTGTTGTTTTTAATTTCTGCAATATTTCCCGAACTTTGTGCAAACAGATAACCGGAACTTTTAATGTATACTTTTCAGAGGCTATTGAAAGAGAGGGAAATGCTCCCTTGCATAAACTAATGGAAGACTTAGGAGGACTTCCAGTGTTAGGATCAGCATTAGGTGGAAAATGGAATCAAAATGCTTACTCATTAGAGGATCTCATCGTCACGTCTTTTCAAGTGACAGATTCCGTACCGATACTTCATGTTCATTTAGATGATGTTGTTTTGGTCGGCCAAGAAAAATACCGACTTAACGTAAGGCTTTTAATATAGTCTTTTCTTGTTGACGACTTGTCATTGATCAATCAAGAATAGCTCTTACAATCCGTTACTTTATTAAATAATGTAAATGTTATCTAAACAAACGATTAACACTCGCAATATGATATTTGTTTTGATAACCTTTTGCAAAAAAAACTTATTTTATAAAATTCAATAAAGCGCACATACATAGGTACTCAACAATAGCACAACGAATAACGTTAATAAAGGCTTTGGAAATTATTATATAAATACCTCGAAGATCTATATTTTTTATTTAATAAATATTGGAAATTCCGATTCATGCCTCTAAACCTTCCAATATCACCCTCACCCATACCCTTTAGTTTTCTCATCGTTTTTAGCATATTTGATTTTTTATTTTCCTGGACCAATGTTACGCACGTGCGTAAGTGCGTAACGCTAGCTACGCCCCTGGTTATGAATGGCAATAATAAAGCTTGTTATAAGCCCCCCCCCCCCCGACGTCACTTCCATAACACAACTACCATGGATGCATTTCTAACTCTGAAAAGGTGACGTCAGTCCCGTACCGTATTTGTGCGGAAAACAAGCAAACACTACATTTTCTTTATTTGAAGTATTGTTTATCACACGTTTACATTTTTTATTATTTTGTTCTCATGTATTGACTAGTTTGATCAACCGACTCTTAATCTACAACGATACCTATATCTTCAAGGAAAGGAACACCCGGCTTTAATGGCCCTCCAAACATATTACCTAGAGCTATTTCAAGCATATGGGGCAAATGAATCCGCAGCCGCGGAATTCGCTGAAAATACATTAGATCTTGAAATTGACCTTGCAAACGTAAGTAAACATTATAAATGAAAACGATAATTTATATAACAGAAACGTATTCAATATTACACATTTAAACTAAAGTCAGTTACTTGTTGTTATCAATTGCATATCATTGCATAGCATTTCACAATGATTAAATTTGTCTATTAATTTATCGTCAAGAATCAATATATAATATGAAAATATAAGTTTCCTAGGTTTATTATGCCAAAACGTGTGTTTAAGTCTCCCATTATAACTACAGATAGTTAAATTGTTAGTTTATTTGACAACTGTAAAGCTAATATTTTTTTATATTTTAATAAGTTTGCAAATTTTTCCTAAAATTAATTTTACGCGGAATAAATTAAACAAGTTTAAATAATCTGAATTCGAAAGTTTACTTCACATTCGCATCAATGACGTTTAACTTGAAAATTCAGAGAAGTGATGTTGGTGTGGATAGTTTTCACTCCGGATCTCGGCAGTAAGCCACACTGAATTTACTAATTCAGCTAGTTTACCGGTACATGCCAGAGTAGAGGTACAGTGCAAATGACCATAACAAAGAAATCATGATCAATCATCAATGAAAGTGACATGCGCCGTCCTGGAATCAAACCCGAGTCACCCGATTTACAGTCCAGCGCTCGACCTGTAGAGCTAATCGGACGGTATTTACATTCAGACTCTGAGAGTATATAAGAAATTAAGTTTTTGTTTATTTTATCCATACCTTTCAGATAAGTTTAGTCGATCAGTACAAATCGTCGGTTATAAACGTTATTCCAGTCAGTAGCCTTCAGGAATATGGAGCCATGGTATGAATTTTGTTTTGCACTAGGCGATAAAAATAAATAACCTGAATACACGTTTTTTTGCAATTTTTAGTTTGTTCGTGTTCTCTTATTGTATTTATCTTTTTTAAAACATTAGTCTAAAGTATAACTATAAAATATGTGATAGTTATATTGTACTTGGATTTAAGTTACAATGAGATTGTGAAGGTCATGTGGTTGCGTCCAAGCTTCATAAGGACGATAATACATACGAGTGTCATTCAATAAATAATGAAACTTACTAATAATTTTTAATAGCGTAAGATATTATTCTTACCTTATTTTAATCCTTCAAAGTAATATCCCTTGTGGTCAACGACCGATGTCAAGCGCTTCGGCAGGTCTTCTATTCCCGTTGCTAGGCAACCGCGCTCATATGCCCTCACCTGCTCGACCACGGCGACTTCAAGCTCGTCTAGATCGTCGTAACGTATTTCTCCCATATTTCCCTTCAGCTTGGGAAATAAGTCATTGTCACAGGGACTAATATCCGGGGAATAAGGTGGGTGAGCTAATATTTCCCATCCGTATGACTGAAAAAGTGACGTTACCCCCTCTTCACCGTGTGCCGTTGCGTAATTATGAAGGATTATTGGATCAATTGCTAAAAGCTCAATACGCTTTTTTCCGAATCGCTGGTCTTAAATGTTTTTAAGGTACTCCTTTAAAGTACTTGCCATTGATAGTTTTTCACTTTGCACTTGATAACTTGTAAATAAACCATGAATAGAGTATGCAAATATCATCAGCATCTTAAGTTTTGACTGTACCCGTCTAAACTTTGCTGGCCTCGGAGAGTTAGGAGTTTGCCACTCAGCGGAGTGTCTTTTTAACTCTGGCTCATACGATCTTACCCAAGTTTCAGCAATAGCCACAATTCTTGATAAAAAGTCTCTGCCCTCTTTACTTAACCGTGAAAGATGGTTAGTAGCGATGTTCAAACGACGTTCTGCCTGCTCCGACGTCAAGCGATGTGGTACCCATCTTGCTGAAACCTTGTGCATTTTTAAATGGTTCCGAAAAATTGTATGAACCGACCCCACTTATTTCCAGTTCCTGTGCAAATTTTATACACAATTTCCACCTGTCATGATTTAAAAGCTTTTTTACCTGGACCGTACTATACGAGTTAGTAGCTGTAACATTTCTCCTTGGTCGATGGTTATCTTTAACACTGTCCCTGCCGTCCTTGAATTCTTTGGCACAATCTAGTTATTTGACTATACGAAAGAACATAGGTGCCGCAAGCTTCCAGTTATGCATTGAATATCTCTTTCGCTCTTTTCTTAAGCTAAACTTAAATTTTGATGTTAATGCGCTGTTCCTGATTTTAAGAAAAACATTTTTAAGTCAACTTTTTATGTCATTAACAAATAAAGTGCGCGTTTCATCCGTTGTCTGTTGAATCTTTGAAAAAAAAATCAATATATTTTGTATTGTTATGAGAATTGTTCTTTCACAAGAACAGAACAAATTTGTAATTACTTTTTAGGTGAATTTTTCGCAAATTGTTGAAGGTATTTATCAAGTTGGTGGATATTCCTTGAATGCGTCAGATTATGTCACCATATTTTCACATGACTATTTCAATAACACCAACACTGTGCTCAGTAAACACTCAGACAGGTAAACATTGGAAATAGTGTTGTTTTAAAAAGTAATGTAGATCAAACATCTCATAAACAAGTTATTCGTTTAATAAATAAATTAAGTATTGAATCAACAAAAAAGCGATGAATATATTTAAACGCATGATAGTAAGTTTTCCATAATTATGATTGTCGTCATTTGAGCCAAATCCACATTTCCTGTTTTTCAATATTTAATGGTGATAAATTTATTTTACAAACCAAAAATTAAGAAAATATTAGCACAGAGAGCGTATGTAATGTGTTAAGATAATGTTCAATAAGTATGTAAATTTAACACTTATTCTTCCAGTGTTATTGCTAATTATATCGTGACCAAGGTTGTTATGACACAAGTCAACTTTCTGCCACAAATCTATACAGATATTACGGACAGATTCCTAGCAGTAAGTGGAATATTTTCTTCGACAAACATTATACAATTTACACTCTATTCATTCATTGGGAGTAGAAGAACTGTCGTGCATTATGTTTTATTGTATTATATGTTTTCATTATTTTATTATATCAATTTAAGATCGATTGTGAAACAAGTTCTTGCAACTTATATAATCACGTTCTAGTCTGTTTCCTGGAACCAACATTACCGGTGTCATATATAGAAAAATGACTGTGACCCGAGTAATTTTATATAATAATGCATAAGGATTATATACAAGCAATTTATTTTACAGGCTACTGGACAGGCGAGTAGTTCTGTTTTAACTAGGCATGATTCTTGTGTTAGTATGTTGAAAAAAAGGATGCCTGACGTTATAACTCGAATCTTCGCCATGGAAGCCTTTCTTGAAAAGGATCGACGTAAAGTAAGTTTTAACTCAATTATTAGTAAAATGTTTCTGTGACAAGAAATACGTAACATAGTCAAATAATGAATCGAATTACATGCATTACATAATACCAATCAAACCCAGCTCGAGCATCTATGATATTAACATGTGATTTTATTTATTCTAATCACCGAAAATCATCTACATTATTATCAACAATGCAGAATTTAATTTTATGTGTGTTAATGATGTAAATTGAACATTCAAATTTATGATGATGTAAACAGAATCACCTATCAAACAATCATGTAAATATAAACAACAAAGCGAACACAAAATTTGCCTGGGTTAACATATTAATTTCATAGAACTAGTCTTTGCAAGAAATATATTAATTCAAAATTATTAAACAATTTCATATAATTGCAGGTCTTGGAGCTGGTGGAGGATATAAAGAAATCCTTTAAGAAAATTATAGATGCGACCAAGTGGATGTCAAAGTTCACTAAGCGTGCTTCAAAAGAAAAGGTAAAATAGTTATTATCTCAAACACAAGACAGAAAGGTTTCATAATGTGCAGGGATATTTATCATGTTTATAGATTTGTAGTTTTGAACATAACAGAAACATTTTTTTATTAAAATAACGCAAAACTTGGCAAACGCATGTAGATGTAATTCTGGACAACAAATTAAAATTGTAAAGACATAAAATAATTATATTGTCGGGGCTTTTTAAATCAAAGAATGATGTGAAAAACAAAACGAAGGCGAACAGTGTTGGATTTCATTTGCTCTGGCATTGCATTCCTATAATTTTTTGAAAATGTGCAAGATGACATGTGCATGTCTGTTGTATATAGTAACAGGAGCTTGACTTATTTGAAGTTTTTCTTTATGTTATGCTTTATAGTAAGATAATGCAATTCTCAGGTTGATAAAATGGGAGTGTTAGTAGGTTACCCAGAAGAAATATTAAACGATGCGCTTTTAAACTCGGTCCATAAGCAAGTAAGTATTTCACGATTTCTAAAATACTATTTGACGTCGATGCATTGTATTGCCTGCATTAGCTTTGGTGAGCTTTTGTTATCACAATTTGTCCATCGTCATTGAATCCGTTCGTCAGTGAGTCCGATTTTGTCAATTTTATTAAACGACATCTCCTCTGAAATCGCTAAAACAAATTTGATGATTTTTTTCTGCGAATTTTCAAGCATTAAGTTTCAGTAAAAATTTTCAAATGTTGGATGGCCCATTAAATATTTTGGTAAGAAAGGTTAGAAGAGCTTTAAAGAATTAAATCTTATAAAATTCTTCTCTGAAAGTGCAAGGCCTAGAGCTTATATAATATGTATCGAGCATCATGCCATCAAATCTTAGAAAATCGTTCAAAATATTGCCTTAGGGTAAAAATTATCCCCGATCAAGGTGACAATGGCTTTTCATTATACAGTTAAACTTGATTCTTTAAAACTGCATGGGTTATATTTAAAATATTCAGCATTAAAGATTTTCTACTGGACATGTACAAAGATGTTAAGATTATAGCCCTTGTTTATTCATTTTATAATAAAAACTCGGAAACAATTTTTTTCTCGAAAACTATTAAGGCGAAAGCATGAAGAATTGTCAGTTAGACCTCTACTGAGTTTGTGCACATCATAGCGGTTCTAAATTGGCCCCTACCTTAGGCGGTCACTGATTTTCCTTTTAAATGGTATGTATATAGAAAAACTTCTTTCTCTTTTCAACAATTACGACTAATGTTAAGATATTAAGTATTTAACATGTCTAATAGACCTCTACCAAGTTCGTTCAAATTGCCCTTATTTGTTTGAATTTCCCTTAAATGTATTTAAACAGTACAAACATGAAAATTGCTTCTTCTATAAAACCAACGAAGGCTTCAGCTAAGATCTTTGGGATTGTACCGTTGTCTAATGCCTCTGCCGAGTTATACAAAATAACCCTAGGGTCCTAATTTGCCACGGCCTAAGGGGTCATATATGTTCATTTTATGTATATAAATAAAATGGCTTAGATAAATGACATAAAACATTGTTTCTTTGCCTTCTACCGAATTGTTAAAATTATAGTCCTTTAGCCCAGAATCTTGAAGATACTTTTGACTTTCCGTACAATTATTGACTATTGATAGCGGCCAGTGACTTCCATAACAATCGTTTATTTTTCAAAGCAACCATTGACTTTTCATAGAAAATAGTGAATTCTAAATCAAACAATTACTTTCTATAGCAACCAATGCCTTTCCATAGCAACCATTGACTCTCTCTGGCAAAAACCGACTTTCATAGCAAACATTTACTTTCCATAGCAACCAATGACTTTTCCTATCAACCATTGATCTTTCATGGCAACCAGTTACTCTCATGGCAATAAGTGACTTCCATAGCACTTTTCAAAGCAGCCACTGACTTTTACTTCGCAGGCAGTGACTTAAAAATTCACACTTTATTTTCATTGCAACCAGTGACTTTCATGGCAACCATTGACTTTCCAAAGAAAACATTTCGTGAAATACTTGATATTGTTGACATCTGACACGTTTGTTAGAATTATATCCCTGAGGCTAAATCAAATCTCAAATCCACCCAGAAGGACTAGCAACTATTTACTCTTCATAGCAACCAGTCACTTCGTTTCAACTAAGGAATTTCAAGACAAACCGTTGGTGTTTTCTTAGCAACTTTGTTTTCTACTGTTTTCTACAAGACTTGTATCAACTAACTTATTTAAAAAGGAATTAAAATATAAACCTTGAATCTTCCATCAGGATTTTGTTGTTAACTTCAGTCAGGTGAGCGATAACAGGACCATCACTGACCTCTTGTCTATAATAACAGTGATCTTTGTTCAATTCATAGATTAACAGATCTGACAGTTTTTTTAATAATATAGCACGTGCAACAATATTCGCTTCAGTACGAAATATTATAGAAAGTTTCAAGGAAGATCCCTTTGCCACTATAACCTCACTGCCTTAAAGTTATCGCACTGGACTGTAACAATTTATGTTGCTTATCTACGAGTCGATTGATTTTAGGCAGGACAGAACTAACTTTATCATTCTTTTAGCTTTCCATCACCCCTGAGAGTCCATTCACAACAGCCGTTAGCATGTCTAAAGCAGAAATGGTCCGCGAAGCACGATTATTGCGGGAACCTGTTTTTCTTGATCCGTAAGCTATTATTTTATTCATGTTTTATATATATTTAATACCATACAAAAATAGCTTGAATTCGGTAGTCTAATTGATTGCCACATACTCATAAAACGTTCCAATATTTATAAAATATGTTAACGATAAGATTTGTCACCAAATGTTAGAAAATTGTTTGCATACCTACGTCAAGATCTACTTCAAGTAAACACTTTTTATGCTTGTTTATTCATGCTTTGCTTATATTTTTTCGACTGTTTATAAAAACGTTTTCAAATGCTATAGCTATCGTTAAATTAACAAAATATCTTATAAAATGCAAAAAATGGATTACTCGTTACTTTTTATTTTAACGTTTTCATCTACTTAGAGATCAATTATCTTACTCGTACAGTCATACACTTGTTTTAGCTGGTTCCTTCATTATAAACGATATTTAGTTCATATTCTAATTTATTGGTTTGCAAATGAGGTGTATACTTAGTATTTTGCTTTCCTACCTGACACGTATCCGTTATACAAATTTTACTATTTAAATGATACGCATATCAACGACGATTTTTCAGATGGGTGGACTCACCATTAACTATAAGCGCAATGTACAACCCTTACTCAAATACCATTAGTAAGTATAGTCATGTTGGTTTTTTGTTGTTGTTGTTGTTGTTGTTTTTAAACTTTACTTTCCTTCGTAATTAAACATATGGAAATGCAAGCTAGAAGTTCTTCTTTTTAAAATTACTTAGCAGGGAAATACCTATGTTAATAGTATTGAGTGATGTTAAGTCATTTTTTCGTGAATTGTAAATCAGATAAGGTTGATTTGTTTAGATACATGTCATACAATAAGTATGAATAAAGAATGCATTGAAAATAGTTAAAATATATATACATGTAATAAGTATAGGTCTGTATTATGATAACTGTAATCAAAGCTTACCATATGGAAACGCAACTACATTTTAAGAAAACTTATTGTTCGTGTACATTTCTTTATTCCTAATATAATTTTAATTTCCCTTTATTAGATAAATTAATTCATTTCGAATCCTCAAGAATATAGTAAAATGATACAAGGCTTGTGTAAATTATGTCTAGTTTGTTAGATTTTTATCAAAGAAAATAGGTATGTCATATCACGTAATTTGCAAATTTAAACAGGCTACTGCAGCAATGTTAACAAATTGAATATTTTCCAACAGGAAAACCACATCATTGAAATAAATTATAAATACAAATGATAGTATAATCATCTTAGAATTAGCAATGTTATGCAATTTATTATATATTTATTTTGTTCATTTATTCAGAAAGAAACAAACTTATTAATGTTATGTTACATTGAGTTGATTTGTTTTTTCTTGCTAGGATTTCAAAACATCACATATTAAAACAATTATTTGACACAACATAAGTTTAATGGTGACTATGTATTCCTACATCATTTATGTATATAATATTATATATAATAATAATGATGATGATGATGATGATGATGATGATGATAATGATAATGATGATGGTGATGGCAATAAGATGATGAAGATGATAATAATAAAAATTTTAATAATAAATAAAACTTAGTATTATGTCTATTATTATTATAATTATTATTATTATAATTATTATTATAATCATTATTATTATAAGGGTGATGATGCTGATGACGAAGACGATGATCACGATGATGATGATTATCATCATCATGATCATGATGATTACATACATTTGTTTCAGATTCCAATTTTACTTGCATTTACATAATATGTCTTTTTCCTTGACACAGTTCAGTAATGAGGTACAATCCAAGACAATTATAATGACTATGTCTCCACTCATATAAACACATATACATGTACATGTAGATATATATTGGTTTTGTGTGTGTTTTATAGAACAATGTACATTTTGATTTTAGATACAAAGTAGGAAAAATGCAGAAGTTAAGTTTTCTCTCAGTGATTAATTACAATGATACATCGTACAATAAAGTCGATTGGTCTACAATTGTCACATTTTCCACGAGTATTTCAAAATATTGATAACAAATCGAAAAATATAGAACTGTATCTTTTCGATAATCTTATAAAATGTACCTGGAATGAAAATGTTGGAGTTCGAACGTGATAGAGTATGAACACATATATAAGAAATGAATTTTCTCGAACATTAACTGCTATTTATGTAATATTGGATCATGTACCTAAAACTTACATGTTCCGACAATATCTATTATATATTATTCTTTGGCAGCTTTTTTTCGTATGAGAATAGATACTACCAGCATAAATATTAAAGGTATAATAGACATTCCATTGTTGACCAATTCTGTTGTATCACCGTCGCTGATTTTTTACACTTTCGCTGTCGACAACACGACAAAGCGCCAAGCGTCACCTTATCGTATGTTCGTCTTGTCGCTAACAAATCACGTCAGATGGCGCGTTGTCTCGCGGCGTGTTGCCGTGAGGGCGCTTTGTCATTGACTCGAACGGAAGAATTCGCTTATGTGCGCTTTGATGCTCGCGAGAGTCATGTGACAACACGATAAGAAGCAAACTATTAATAGAAGCCAAGGCGCCACGCTATAACGCCCAGTTTGGTGCGATTCGCAGCGACAAGGCTAAAATTGAAAAACAATATTTGTTGTTTAGTCGTTAGCGACAACGCAATGCGCAAGAGTGTAACAATTTGCCAACTTACAAAACTTTTTAATTACTGCAACGCATTCACGGTAACCCTTGCAATGCTAACATGATATAAGAAATACAAATGTTAAGAATATATTGAACCATACTGAGTGAAGACGTCGGCGGTGTTTGTGTTATTTGAGGTCAAATATTTTGTCATGTTTGATATTGTATAGAGGAAAACCATTTGATTTAAATAAAAACACGTAGCAAAACAAACGTTAATGAAACACTACTTATCTTATTAAAATATGTATTTATTTCTGTTATAATTGAGATTTCTTAAATACTCGCCGGTTAAAATGTTAAACTATATAATTGTTGATTTGTTTATACCTTCAGAAATAAATTCAGGATTTCTTCAGGACAACGTGTACTCGCATGGCAGTCCAAAGTAAGTTTTTATATTTCATATGTTGCTAGCTCTACTTTGAGTAGGTTTGTTGCTGAACAATAAGCAAATTGTAAGCTTTGCATCGAGTAAATTTATTGCTTTATATTCAGAACAATGTTAACTCTACATTGATTTTAAAAGCTTTTAGCTCTGAATTTAGTCCAACACTAGTCAACTGTTTGTAACTTGTTTATTTTCCTTTCGGTACAAGTAATATGTTGCCACTGTGTTTGAAATGCTTTTGTTGTTAATCCTTTTGAAGCTATTTTACTCAACTTCTTCAAGTTTTATATGATTGTACTAATAAGATTAAGCTTACCATGAATGCATTCAAATGTGTGTACATGTGTATAATACATGTATGTGTGCACACGCGCTTTTTTTATATGCGTGTATATGTACATATTTGTATGTTTATTTGCTTTGCTTGTTAAAAATTCAATGAAAAATGAAGATAATTTAGACAACTTCAACAAATACAAGTCATATAGTTCATGTAAATAAAATCAATAAATAGTATAGCTTATATGCACTTATAAGTTTTGTATATGCTTCTGGCTAATTTTCCTTTGAATTGTCAATATTTTGTGTCTCTTTTTAAGGAATATTTTCTTAGAAAACATATTAGTATACATGAGTACACTTTGCAAATTGTCACTTATTCCTTTTTTTCAAGTATGATACTGACAAGAATACTTATATATCTAATTGCGTATTGAAATATGTAGTTTGCTTTATCATGTTTATGATTTAAACATACTACTATCTTTTCCTATCTATTTCAAACAAACCACTGTTGTAAAATATTTGTTGAATAACTTTCAGAGCTAATGATACTGATATTTAAATGATATGTATATAGTACAATATGATAAAATTTTGAAATACAAGTAACCATTTATAAGCATGTTTTTATACAAAATCAGGTAGTTTTAACAATATGCACACTTATTTTTATCTTAGTCTATGATTTCAGTGCTCCCTTTGGTCTTTTTATATTGTTTATTGATCTTTAAATTGTCACTTTATTACATCATGTTTTCTTTAGTTTTTGTCTTCCTCAAACACATTTTCTCCCTTTATATTCACTCTTCTTTTTCCCCAAGTTGGTTTTCTCCAAGGACATCTATTCGGAATATTGTACATGGAATGCTACGGATGCTAATAATTGATATACTTGGAGGCATGATAGTAGCGGTGCGCTTTTTGCTGTTTCTAACATCAATTACATAGCGAATAAATTGTCATGCACCACTATCCTGCACTCATACTCTTGTACATGGAAATTTTCCCTCTTACTAAATATGCTTGTTCTATTTCACATTGCTCCAAACATGATTCTTACATACTCGCTGTCTCTTAACATCAGGAATCAAGTTACAGACAACATTTAATACCCCATACAGACAGTCCTTCCATGCTATGAGTGCTACATTCAAAATGTAGCATTTACCCATCAACTCATCGCTATTCTCTCGCTAAAATGGTAATGTATTCAATGGCTTGCATATTGTTCTTATTTTATCTGGAGATATTCATCCGAATCCTGGTCCATCATCAACAAATTCCTCAACTGAATCATTGTCCACTACGTCATCTATGTCTGTCCCTGGACCTTGCAAGTCTAATGTCGTCAGGTTCCTGTTTATCTGTTCTACAATAAAATGTTCAAAGTCTGCTAAACAAAATAGAAATTCTTACCACTGAATTTAGTATGTTTGATGTTCTTGCCTTTTCAGAAACTTGGCTTAATCCCAGTGGCTCCAATTCGGACATATTTATACCATGTTTCCATGCTCCAGAAAGAAATGACAGGGTTGATGACAGTCATGGGGGAGTTTCTTTTTTTTTTTTTTTTTTCATTTATTTTTATTTTTCAAAAAACATATAAACACAATCATTCACATTTACATAGAAACTCCACATAGAAAAAAAAAAGTAAAAACAACAATTTTCAAAAAATTCAGAAAGAAAAAGAATAAATCTACTTAAAAAACTATCATTCTTACACTAAACAAAACACACACACACACACACACACACACACACAAGACAGGGGAAAAAAAGACAAGTGAATCAGTTTCATTTAATTTTTTACGTTTTATGGTTTATACGTTTAATTTACATAATATTATTGTTTTTTAGTCATCAGTATTGTTTGTTAAATTGTTAGATAATTTACTCCATTTTTGTTTGTACGATTCAATTTTATCATTTGACAGTGCAATTGCTTCTTCAATCTGTATCCTTAACAGCAAAAAGAATTTTTTAAAAATATCAAAAGTGGGCTTTCTTCCTTGATATTTCATTTTTAAAATGTAATATTTCATTAGAATAATGATATAATTTACTACATTACTATTTATATTGGTTGTAAGTTTTACAAAAAACACTGTTTCTTTACTGTATGAAAAATGAAGATTAATGGATAAGAGAAAGGAATGCAAGTTTGACCATAAATTTTGCACAATATTACATTCCCAAAATAGATGATGAAGTGTTTCTAAACTACTGCAGCAAAAATCACACAATTCACATTTGAATTGCATAGATTATATTTGAAAAGCATAGTGTTTGTTGCAGTAAGTCTATGGATGAACTTATACTGAAAATTTCTTAATGTCACATCTATAGTACATTGTAGTGGTATAGTATATATCTTAATCCAATTCAATTCTATATCTATTTCTTTTTCCCATTGCTCTTCATTTTTATTTTTTACCTTCTCATCATTTTCAAGTTGGATATTATATAAAAGTTTATTTATTGTTTTGGATTTTGAATTTTATTGAGAAGTGTATCTTGTTCATCCATATAAGTTGTGTTATTTTTTAGTTTCTCAAGGTATTGTTTTGGTATATTGTTTATTAGCATAAAGTATCTTAAATAATCAGCATTTTCTATTCCGTAAATTTCTTTAAAATCATCATATTTATAAAAGGCTTTTCTCCTATAATCATAAAGATGTTCTATATAAAGTATGCCTTTATCATGCCATGTTTTATAATAAACCAGTTTGTTGTCAATTTTAATGCTAGAATTATTCCATACTATGTCTTTAACATTATCTTTGTTTTTATTGTGCTCATGCTGAATGTGAAACCAAGACGAAAGAACATATTCATGAACGAAATATGTGGATATAAATTATTGATATCATTTTTTGAAAGATTACATTGGAAGATAAAATCATTTCCTTTTGCTTTATCTTGTGTTTTACAAAAAGTTTCCATGAACTCTCATTATCTTTGTTTACATACCTTTTTACCCAGCTTGCTTTTACTGCATTAAGATAATATGTAATGTCTATCATTTTTAGTCCACCATTTTTTATATTAAGTTTTAAAGTTTTGCGTTTTATTTTTTCTGGTTTTCCTGGCCATAAAAAGTGAAACATCGCTTTAGTTATTTCTTTCATCTTATCATTGCATGGATTTGCTAAAACTGAAAAAGGATATATTAATTTTGGCAATGCAAAAGTTTTTATCACTATTACTTTTCCCATTAACGTAAGCTTTCTGTGTTGCCACTGCTTTAAGCAATTGAAAAAAAATCTTGAAGTTTAGGTTCTAAATTTATGTTTGTATTTTTCTTGTAATATGACGAAAAAAAAAAGCCTAATGTTTTTGCTGAATCAGATGTCCACTTAAATTTTCTATTTTTTACAATATTCTATGTTAGTATCTTTAAATGACCCGACTCGTAATATTGTTGATTTCTTTGAATTAAGGTTTAAACCGGAAATTTTACTAAAATTCTGTTATCACATAGACAAGTTTTTCGAAAGACTTAACTGAACCATCGTTTACGAAAAAGTTGCATCATCTGCAAAGAAGGATTGTTTTATTTCTTTGTCTCAACTTTTATTCCTTTTATTTCACTATCTTTTTCTATGTAATTGGATAAAATTTCTAAACAGACGATGAATAATGATGATGATAAAGGACATCCTTGTCGAACACCCCTTTCTATGGTAAAAGGTTCTGAGAAATGACCATTATTTACAATAATACTTGAAATATCAGTGTAAAAAAGTTTGACCCATTGTTTAAAATCTTTACCAAATTGAACTTTTGAAGAGTATTAAAGATAAACTGATGATTTAAAACTATCAAAATGCTTTTTCATAAATCGGCAAAAGAATAATAAACCAGGTTTGTTTTCTTTTTTGAAGATATTCAATTATTTCAAAAATCATCCTTACGTTTTCACCAATGTAAGACGGTTTTTCATGAGACCTGTTTGATTGAAATAATAAAGTTGGCAAAACTTTTTTGATGCGATTAGAAATAGTTTTTGTTGCTAATTTATAATCCACGTTAAGCAAACTTATTGGTCTCCAGTTTGATATATCTGTAAAGATCTTTTTCTGGGCTTGGTATAAGGGATATAATTCCTTGTCTTTGAAGAGTTGTTAGTTTTTGATATTTTGAAAGAGTAATTAATCGAATCAAGAAAATATTTTTTGATGCTATTCCAAAATGTCTTATAAAACTCGACGGTAAGCCATCAGATCCTGGACTTTTGTTGTTTTTCATTTCTGATAAAGCTATTTTACATTTTCATATTCATTTAATATTCCTTCACATATGCACTTTTCTTCTTCATTTAATGATTTAATGTCTGTATTAAAAAATTTTAGATTTGATTTTTGTGGGGCTCTGTATTTGTATAAATTTTCAAAAAATGATTTTTCTTCTTTTAATATTTGTTTTGCGTCTGTAATTTCATTATTTTCTATTTTTAACTTGTGTACAATATAAAAAATGATTTTTCTTCTTTTAATATTTGTTTTGCGTCTGTAATTTCATTATTTTCTATTTTTAACTTGTGTACAATATTTTTCTCCGCATGCTTCTTTTCTAAGTTAGAAAAGTATTTACTATTTTTTTTCATTTTGTTCTATGTGAATAGCACGTGCTCTCAAAATCGAGCCATTTTACACGGTATTCAATAAATTTGTTCAAGTTCTTGCTTTTTAGATATCATTTCTGTATGTAATTTATTTTCATTGTTTTGTTCATTATTGCTAGTAGTTAGTATTTTTTCTTCTAATTGTTTTATTTCTTTCATCAAATTTAACTCATTTTCTTTTTCTTTCTTTTTCTTTTGACTTGCATATCGAATTGTTTCATTTCTTATTGCTCCTTTATAACCTCCCATAGAGTATTTGGATTTGCATGCTTATATTTATTTCTGCTATTGACATTATAGTTGCTTTTATTTGACTTTGGTACTTTTCATATAGTAATAAAGAATTGTTCAATTTAAAATAGCCAGGCCCTTTTTGTCATTGCATTATCATTTATTGTTAAAGTTACTAAAGAGTGATCTGTTTTATATCCGTGTGAAATATTACTTTTTGAAATGACGTTACATAGCACGTCAGATACCAAAAAATAATCTAATCGGCAATATATAACTGGTTTTCCATTTGAATGCCATGTAAATTGTCTCTTTTCAGGGTGTTTTATGCGCCAAATATCACATAAGCTACATGTTTCTAACATACTTTTTATTTTATCTCGACATTTTCTACTTGTTTGAGGTTTTCCATTCTTTTTATCAATATTTGTATTTATCACTGTATAAAAGTCGCCACCGATTATAAAATTATTTTCATCGTTTTCAAGAATAAAATCTTCGAGCATTTGAAAAATGCTCATGTTATTATCATTTGGGCCATAAATGTTCAACATGGTAAAAGCTTTTTCATTTATTGTTACTTCAAGTACTATTAATCTTCCTATTATTAGTTCTTTTTTATTCAGAATTTTTACATTACAATTATTTTTTATAAGAAATGCAACACCTTCTTTGTTTGATTTATTTCCACTGAAGAAAGACATACCTTTCCATTCATTTTTCCATGATTCTGATTGATTTGTTTAATGGGTTTCTTTTAACATATAAATAGAATAAGGTTGTAAATCAAGCCATTCAAAGATTTGTTTTCGTTTCCTATTATTTCTTAACCCTCTAACATTTAATGTAGCTATTGTAGTTTCCATATTGAAGAAACAGGCATTACAAGTATGAGCATACAAACCATAAAACCTTAAACTGAAGTCACTAAGGACATTAACATAAACAGAAAAAAAAAAAGAAAAGGGCCAACTATTTTTTCTTTTAACAAGGGGAAATTGTGGGTTTTTGATCCATGAAATTTGTATTTTTTCGTATAAATTTACTTTTCCCTGTAGACTTTTTTTAAAATTAAAAATAAAAAAATTTTTATTTTAAAGTATGATTAGTTTTCCCCGCAGGATTTTGAGGGTTTGATTTTTTGCATTTTTTTTTCCCCTTTAATAATAAATTTTTCAAAATACTTTATTTTGCATGCACACGCGGGGGGTTCGCAAAAACCCGCAACACTATAAAAAAAACCCTAAATAAAATCCCGCACATGCATGAAATTGAAATACATGCAAATATAAAATTACATACATAAAAATTTTTTTATTACCAATCAAAATAAAAAAAAATCTTAAATTGATTTAAAACCCTCTTTCAAAATTTTATAAAAAATTACTTGTTTAATTATTTTGAATTCAGTATATGTTGTTTATCTTATTCAATTTTCAATGACAAATAAAATTAAAAAAACATAAGGTATGTCTAAAACAGAAAAAGGAAAGAAAAACAACATAAAAAACAAATAAAAAAAACAGTTACTGACACGCTGAACAACTTTTGAAAAAGTTTCTATTCATGGCAAAGACTTATCAACATCCATATGTTGGAAATAGGATGAAAAGGAAAGTTAATCTACTTAATACACTAAGTAAGCATGATAACTTTGAGACAAAGTTTGTTCTCAATCGAAAAACATAACACCATTACTTTAATTCATACAAAGACAGTACATATCTATAAACTATTGAAACAAAATTAAGATTTATATTTTTCTGAAAATGTTTCAACATTGTGACAAAAAGTATCACCACGTAAAAAACATGTGAGAAAAGGTCCCAGTTTTAACTCATGTTATAATTCTTCTAACATAAAAAATGAAAAAACAAAAAAACAAAACACACAAAAAAAAACAAAAATAACAACTAATCTTTGGGAAAAAAAAACTATCAAAAAATGTACAAAAATTCATGAAATTGTGTATTTACTATATTTAAATTACAATAAAAAGTGTCTTTATAAAAAAGATATTTCTTACACTTTTTTACACACCAAAAATCATGAAGTTGTGTATTAACTGTTAGAAGTGGCCTGCTGTAAATGATTTTTCCACAGGGACTTGATTTTTCTGATAATGTATTTCTTATATGTTTCACTTTTTTTTATATTGTTTTCATCTATTAGACGTTATTCCACGAAATATTAAGCCACTTATGATATTCTTGATAGAGCACAAAGATCACATTTCCACTGCTGCTTTTATAGAAAATTTTTCCATTTTTTGACCAGGCATTTATAACCTTTGTTGGATCACTCTTTTTGATTACCATCAAAACATGCATATTAACACGCGTTAAATCTTCACTTACAAATATATTGCTTCCTTTTAAATACTTCCTATTTCTCAGTAGTTTATCTCTTTTCATTCTTGATACAAATCTCACAATAATTTGTCTATGACTAATAACTTCTTCATTTTTCGTTTTCTTTAATTTTTCGGCCATAGTTTCACTGCTTTCCTTTTTCTTTTTTGTTTCATCTTTTTTCATATCATTCATTTTGCTTCCAATGCCTTCATTTATACGTGTATGATTTTCATGTTCAGTCCTTTCTATACTTTTCCCAGCATAATTTATTGATTCACTTTAATAAGTTTCTTTATACATTAAGAATTCACTATTTTACAAACGGCGAATGGATCTCGAACCTAGAAATGTGTATGGGTAGAGATTATTCTATCTCAATCTAAACGTATCTTGTTAGGTATTTTTTATCGGCCACCAAGTGCAGATTCACATTACACGACTCTTATTGAACACTATCTAATCTTGGCAGAAGAAACAAATATACCAGATATCATTGTAACTGGAGATTTTAACTTTAATCCATCTAATCCTTCATTATCACGCAAACTTCTTTCAATTTGTCAACAATTTCACCTTGAGCAACTAATAAACGAATTTACACTTTTTACCGAGACTTCAGCCTCTGTTTTTTGATCTTGTTCTTGTAGTCACCGAGTAATAACTTCCGGTGTTGGGGAACCAGTTCTAGACCAAAATCTTCGCTACCACTGCCCTATTTTTGCTCTTTTTTTCATTTTCTAACCTAAATCGGGATCTTTCAAACGTTTTGTTTGGTTATATGATCAAGGCAACTACCACTCTCTTAAACAAAGCATCATGCAAACTGACTGGGAACAATATACAAACATCGACATAAATGAACATGCAATTTAATTAAGCAAAAAAAAAAAAACTTGCAGACTCACTTACATCAAACAACACATCGCAGAGAGACTGGTGGAGACTCGTTAAATCATTCATTTCACCTACTGAAAAACAAACAATTCCGGCACTCTCCCACCCAGTTACTCTAAGACTTACATATGACAACAAATCAAAATCTGACTTATTAAACAATTATTTTTGCAATCAGTCCTCTCTTGAAAGCTCTGAAAAAGAAGTTCCGGAGAATTTCTATGAGCAACCTGGGAACACCATCACTTCAATATATATTTCAACTCAAGATGTTGAAGATGCCATCAAAACTCTTAATACCAATAAAGCTTCTGGGCCTGATGAAATAAGCAATAGGATCTTATATGAAACGTCGTTCGTAATCAAATCCCCACTCTGTTCACTTTTTAATCATTCACTCCGCTCTTGTAAGATTCCTCAAACTTGGAAAGATGCCAATATTTGCCCAATTTTTAAGAAAGGCGATCCATCTTTACCCAATAACTATCGTCCTATATCGCTTTTATGCTGCATGGAAACAATCTTTGAACGAATTATTTTCAAGTATGTTTATAATTTTCTTCATGATAATGACTTTATATCTCCCCTTCAATCTGGTTTTAAACCTGGCGACTCAACTGTGAATCAATAAACCTTTCTTTACAACTCCTTCTGTTAAGCCCTTGATGAAGGTCTTGAGATACGATTTGTCTTTTTCGACATCAGCAAGGCCTTCGATAAAGTGTGGCACAAGTGTCTCCTGGTGAAATTAAAGAGCCGGTATTCAAGGACCCCTTCTCGACTTGTTTTCGGACTATATGTCAAATAGACGCCAACCTGTTGTCCTTTCTGGCGCCAAATCTGATTGGTCAGTAATCAACGCAGGAGTACCTCAAGGCTCGATTCTGGGTCCGCTTCTTTTCTTAGTCTATATAAATGACATTAAGTCCTTTGTAAATCTTTTTGCCGACGATACCAGTCTGTATTTGATCGTTTACCATCCTGTTACTGCGGCTGATTTTCTTCAATCTGACAATAAGAAGATTTCTTCATGGGCTGACAAATGGCTAGTAAAGTTTAATCCTTCCAAATCTGAAACCATGCTAATCACACGTAAAACATCTAAACTATTTCATCCACTTCTGTCAATGCAAAACCAGACAATATCTTCAGTGACATCTCACAAACACCTAGGCTTACACTTTTTCAGACGATGGTTCATGGCATATTCAAATTAATCGTGTAAAAGAGAGGGCTTGGAAACGTATACATATCATGCGCAAATTTAAATTTCAACTTGATCGTAAATCTTTAGAAATAACCTACCTGTCTTATATCAGGCCAATTCTAGAATACGCCGATGTTGTTTACACCAATTGTACTCAATATGAAAAAGATGAACTCGATAAAATCCAGCATGAAGCTTCAAGACATGTCTCTGGTGTTACTAAACTTGTGTCCATTCATCAGCTCCAACGAGAGGTCCCTTGGGAATCTATAGACAGTAGAAGAAAGAAACATTAATTAATTCTTGTTTATAAAATGAAAAATGGACTCTCCTGACTACCTATCAAGTCTTGTCCCTCCCTCTGTAGGTGACACCTTGCGTTATAATTTAAAAAATTCGAACAATATACAAGGGATACATACAAGAACCTCTATATACTATAATGCTTTTCTTCCCTCAGCTCTCAGAGAATGGAATGCACTTCCAGATGATATACAAAATGCCCCTTCGTTATCTTCTTCCAAGTGTCTATTGAATAGAAACATTAAAAAAGTGTCCAAAATATTTCTATACATGTATCAGATAATGGCAAATATAACATGCACGTCTACGAACAGAGTGTAGTTCTCTTAACCACCATCTTTTCAGAAAAAATATTGTAAACACACCTTTATGCCAATGTGGACTTCCAGAAACTAACCATCATTCTTTCTTTGAATGCAAACAATACACTTCTATCAGAGACAGACTTTTCCAAACACTTTCAGATTACTGTAATGTAACTCTCCACACACTACTTAACGGCGACACAAACTTAAGTGACGACATCAACATCAGTATATTTCAGGCAGTTCAAATATATATCCAAGATAGCAAATGCTACATCTACTGCTCCTCCAGTTTACTTACCGAATAGATTTTCCTCTTTCTTTTTTCCACTTTCTATTACGCTATGTTTCTTTTCTATCTCAACTCCCTGTTTCTACTCCTTTCAGGTATAAACACATATATATGTTTTTTTTTCGTAGGTAGTTATCTTATCTGTTTTACTTCTTCATGTTTCTTTAATCTACTAGTATTAATAATTATTTTCTCTTCTTATTCAATATTTCAAACATTTTCAAACCCGTCTTATTTCTAGTAATTAATTCCATGTTAGGAAAAGGCCTATATAAGCATTTATGCTTTCGGATCTGATCCTTTTACTGCATTGTATTTTGTTATTCAATATTGTACGAAAATTTTGTTTGTACAAAATGTTCGAAATAAAATATGTTTAAACCAACTTCTTCAAGTTTACTTTCCAATTTACAATACTAATAACTTTACGTCAGATGTTTTTTTCGCGATTTTATTTGATTTGATACAGATCTGAATCAATATCTTGTATCTAAAAGTTAAGATCATTCGTCCAGAACGATAATTTCTTTATTGTGAAAATGACTTGAACGTTCAGAATCGCATTGAATGTTGCTATTTATTTTATATATATTTTATTGTTGCTGTTTCATGTAAATTCCGAGTATATTCCTTAATACCCCTTTATCATATTCCTGAATTTAATCTTTATAATAATATTATTATGAAATATTACAGATTTAGAACCTCAGTAGGGCTATGTTAAAGTTATATACATTAAATTTTATCAGTTTGATCTAAACGGTAGGCATATACACGGGGGTGGAACCCCATATGAATCTCAAAAATGAGCATCGGTAAAAATGATATGTGAATTTCCGCTGCACCAGATGTGAAGCATAACATCAGATGTGACTGGGAAAATAGGCCGATCGCAGGGTAATTTTTAATCTTTTTAAACATTTATATAAAATTCAATCCTTTTTTTAAGAAAATCGAAATGTGATTCTACCCTCCTGACTCTCCTCTATATTACCCCTTGTTGTTTTGGATTTCTATGCAGTCTTCATCGAGATATTCTTTCCGTCGTGGGTTCTGGTGTGTCCAAAACATGCAATATGAATGATGAAAATGTCACTAAACGGACTCAAAAAACATAGATTTTACGAAATCTCACTACAGGTCAATGCGTAACATTCAAACAAATCCTGGTTTAAATATTTATTGAGATTTGGCTACATACAAGGGAATCGCTTCTCAAAATTGCATTTGAGCTCCAGATGTGCTGAAGAGATTCATAAGTGATGTAAAAAACCATCTACAAAACCACGGACCTCTTCCATATAATCATTGAATAGCCAATGTATAGAAACAATATAGGTTTTGCATTTTTGGCTGAAAGTTTAATTGTAAAATTAGTGTGTTTGATTACCACAGTGACAGAGCTTACTAGCTTATACTAGCATTAGAAATACTAAAAGGCTCGAGTACATGAAAATGTTGACGCAGAGCGGATAGTACTCTTATGATAAACAATTCACTAATAAATGATATGTAACTTGGACAAAGCAAACTGAGAGTATTGAACTTTGTAAAGCTATCGTGTCATAAAATATGTTTCTTTAATAATGTTTACATTCATAAAAATATCTATAACTTTCATATTCCACAAGTTATAGTTATAGCGACAGACTGTTATGTGTAAATATCATGGCCAGATGCGACATCGAAGGTTTTTCTTTACAGGATATGGGCCGAGAAAATTGTCTGTAAGGAAAACCCGAGTTCATGATATTTCTACATAATAGTCGAGTTCGATATATCATAACTGTTTTATCGCATGATAAACAAAAAATGAGAATTTTAATAAACATAAAAATTCAATTTATGATTGGCTTCTCTCCATAAATTAAATTTCCCACCCGAAACCTCGGTTACTTTTTATGTTAAAGTTTCTTTAAAACCATTCAAAGAATTACAGAGCAGGCATAAAATTCAGATAGGCATTGACCCATAATTGCGACTGTGGGCAAAAAGTGAACCATGTAAATATTCTGCAGGGACGTTTCTTAATGTGGAAAATAAATATGCAAATCTTCTTTGATCTTTTTTAAAAAGTTTATCACTAACTTTCTTACAGCATCATAACAAATACAAACACGCTTCACATTACACTCCTATTAAGCAGACAGTGCAGTCGAGTGAATAATTAATTAATTTATTTATTTATTAATGCATGGTGGCATAAAAAGGGAAATATTGCAGTACACACAACGTCAATAAGTCAAAAAAACAAAGCCTTCCCACCATATCTACGTATTTTAAAAACCTTTCGTATGCAGAATGTCTTATGTCTCTTTCTATATGGATACTATGTTATTCGTCTCGTGAAAATGTGTCTATTTCGGATAATAGTATTTATAACAGAATGATACACAACAGAATAAATTCTAGATTGTTGCAAATTTTTCATGCTATGCTCATATGAATCTCTTCAGCACATCTGGAGCTCAAATGCAATTTTGAGCAGCGATTCCCTTGTATGTAGCCAAATCTCAATAAATATATAAAACAGGATTTGTTTGAATGTTTAGCATCGATCTGTAGTGAGATTTCGTAAAATCTATGTTTTTTGAGTCCGTTTAGTGACATTTTCTTCATTCATATTACATGTTTTGGACACACCAGAACCCACGACGGAAAGAATATCTCAATGAAGACTGCATAGAAATCCAAAACAACAAGGGATAATATAGAGGAGAGTCAGGAGGGTAGAATCACATTTCGATTTTCTTAAAAAAAGGATTGAATTTTATATAAATGTTTGAAAAGATGAAAACTTACCCTGTGATCGGCCTAGTTTTCCAGTCACATCTGATGTTATGCTTCACATCTGGTGCAGCGGAAATTCACATATCATTTTTACCGATGCTCATTTTTGAGATTCATATGGGGTTCCACCCCCGTGATATAGGGTTTGGCAGAAAAAAGTTTCAGATAAGGAAGTGTGTTGCTTAATCGTTTGATATGTCTATAAACATTTTTAGAAAGTATGACAATTAACGATTTGTTACGTCTTCTCCTTCTCAGGCTGAAAGCTATCTTAATGTGAAATTTCATTTTCCTCTTTGCATATATTAAGCAATATGTTGAGCATTTTTCTTATTTATTGTCATCTGCTTTTGATTGGATTAAAAATAATTCCCAATAATTTGTGCCATATTATGTTTAAAATATGATTTATTTCTAATACTTATATTATTTTTAAAGATATATGAACTATGGCGCAGTTGGCATGATTATTGGTCACGAAATAACACATGGCTTTGATAGAAACGGTAAGACCTTTATTTTCATTATATTTTACAATTATTAGTAAAAAAGTTACTCAATGATTAGAACCGGTGTTTAAAAATGAAAAGTGAAAAAAAAGCTTTTTTGACGAGAAAATTGCAATTCTTTGCATCTGTTCCAGTGTCCATTTTTCTTTTTTCTTTTTTTTTTTAAGACTGGGATATGTTTTGTTTGATGTATTTATTTTTGTTTCTTTAGAATAAACACAAATTCAGTTTTATGATATTTTTAAAGGCAATAAATATTGTCCCCGATGCTAAAGTAACTACTAAATTAATGTATCAGGTTTCTTCAGGAACTACGTGTTTCTCTTTTTCACTGGACCTTGAATGACATTTCAACCTTCGTAAATTGCCTTGCAATGATTATTTAAGGTAGTGTATTAATAATAAGCAGGGGCAGTGAAACGAACAAAATGTCGACAAAATAGTTGTTTGCATTCCATTAACTTAATAAACAGACAATATATCGTACGATTCTTGGCATACGAACACTTTCTTGAAACCTAGATTTATCAGGACATATTTATCTAAGATATGGGCACTAAATAATTTGATCAAACATCTTATGATTCCTATTATCTTATTAATCAAATGGTGTCAGCCTGTAACGGTCTTTTCGTATTATCATGGTCTTGACATGATGTAACATGTATACACATTCATCAATTTAACTGTTTATAATAACGACATTAATGTACCATCTATAAATTACGCTTTTCTAATGGTTGGCTGCTAAACAAACGCCTCTATATGGCCGCTTACTCGGGCCATTCTTGCTTGTTCCTTTGTATTGCGTATACATCAGATTCTGTAAATAATCCCTATTGTTGTTTTTGTATCATTTGGTACATAGGTAGGAACTATGATAAAGAAGGCAAGCAGCAGACATGGTGGTTACAAAGAGATGTTGACAAGTTTGAAACAAAGACTCAATGTTTTATAGACATGTGGAGTAACTTCACTATACCTGGAACAGGTGGCATGAAGGTGATACTTATAAGATATATAATTCTATTGTTTATTGATGGGTTTGTGAAAATATTAACGTGTACAAAATACCTTTCAAAATTACAAGATCATCAGAAAGAACGTAAACTACTGATTACAGTATTATTGAAGATAATATATGTTAATACAGTGTTAACGTATAAAAAACATTCAAGTACTTTTTGTGTATAAACATTCATCAGGGATGTATTACATAAAATATGCACAGCTTAGTTTAAGATTTCTTTACAGGTACTTTGTGTCATATCAAAAGTTTAACTACGTAACGTTTAACAGCTTCTTTTGACAGCCAACTAAAAGAACGACATTGGTAATACGTAACTAATATAATATTCAATCAAATCTTTATTCAAGTGATTGGAACAGGCACAAACGTGATTTTAATAAATCAAACTAATGTTAGGCGTGTTCTATTTGTCGCTTTTTAATGTTATGTTGAAACATAGTTATAATTAATTTCTGCATTTTGTTTCTTCTGCTACTAAATTTATCATGAAAATCGATTCAGTTCACAGCAGGTAAGGTTTGTAATTGCATGTTTTAAGTGTTAGAATACGTTTCAGAATAACGGTGAGTTGACGTTAAATGAAGTTCTGTCTGATCACGAAGGAACACGGATTAGTTATAAGGTACAGTACTTAACATATTGGTCGCAATAAACGCAAGCAAAAGATATTAGGGATCGTTTTGAAGAATCCAAATCAGCATTGCCATATTAACAAGCTACTTTGCTACTTTATATTAAGTGCATTATCATATTTAAGCATGTTCAAAATTAAAATATACTGTAAACAATGGTTGTAAAATTATTGTCCTAAGGAAACCGCCAAATTGAGATCATTGTACTAAAGAAATATGCAAGTGTAGTATCTCAGTCCGAACGCGCTCACAACAGAAAAGTTACAAGATAATAACAGTTATGAATGGCATAAACGCCTCCGTCTGAGAATGCAATTTCAGGAAGTTAAGTCATTTTAAAGGCGCTAGGGTAATTTAGGCATCACTATTTAAAAAAAATTACATCGGAAGTAGTAAGCAAGTTCCTCCTGCAAAGATAATTTTGTCTTGGATCCTTATATTGAATGTTTATCATTCCGAATACCATTTTAGCAGAAAAGGGTCACGTGCCACGCATATATATTTTCATGAAAGTTGTGTTCGAAATTTCCAGTTTCTCTAGTTTCGCTTCATATTTTCAACGACAATGGTTGTATTATCCTTAACACCGATTTACAAAAAAGGCGCAATGTGTATACACACATATAAAATGCTGTATATCCTTAGATACAAATATGGTTTCAATATTTAAAACAGATACTTTCATTGGTTTACAACATTAAGTACTATGTTCTTTAGATATTGTTTTGTTTTTATATTGATTTGCATATTGTTTATTGTAATTAAAGGCCTATCGTAGGATGATAGAGAAACAACGGAAAGGTAGAGAGGAAAAAAGATTGCCTGGGCTGCCTTACACACCAAATCAATTGTTCTTCATAAATATGGTGCAGGTATTAAACTGTGGTTTTATTTTTTAATTCATTTAAAGTTATTGTTATCAGTTTGGCACCGCATACATTACACTGGCATTATATTTATAAAGCCAGTGAAATGTGATCGTCAGTGGTCCAGGATTCAAGATAAAAAGTGCAGCTACCACCTAAGCATTATTTAATGATTTGTTTGTAAAGCACGTGTGTCTTTTAGAAAGTCGATTAGTCATGTTTCAAGGCTAAAGTGGCTTTGATTTTCGATTTAGTGACCCCAAAATCAACAGGGGTTATCTATTTGTCATGACTAGTCAATATGTCATTGGGACCTTAAAGGCTGTGTGCGGCACTTTTATGACAAAGTCATCATACATCGTTATAAATAATGTTTACAATAAATGTTTGCTTGAATGGCTGGAAGTAATTGACTGGACATTTTTTTTATACCATTTGATACCACCAAGTTCAAAAGTAACTTGACCTTGACCCCAAAATCAGTTATTGTCATCTACTGGCCAATATCAATGCACCTATGAAGTTTGAGGGCCTTAGAATTATTGAATGTCAAGTAATTAGTCGGAAAGTGTTTTGACATGCAATGACAAATGTGGCTTTGACCGCTGAACCCTTGTCATAAAAACTTAAGGAATCATCTACTGGTTAGGACCAATTTCCATACAAAGCCCTAAGTTCATAAGTTTGGGCGTTCTTAAGTTATTGATCGATAAACTTTTAATTTTACGGACCAACAGATTTTTACCTTTTGAGCCTTGACCTTTGACCCTACATCATCTACTGGACAATACTATAAAACCTACGAAGATTGAGGGCAGAGACCATAAAGTTGGCAAATTATTGGTTGGAAACTGTTTTGAAATCGAAGGTCAGTGTGACTTCGACCGCTGATCCCTTAACCGATGATTAAACTGAAGTGATTTACCAGTAAAAACCAATCGCCTGTTAAGTTAAGGTTTTCAAGTTATAAGTCGTAAACCGTTTTGACCGTCAAGGTCAATTAATCTTGACCATTGACCAACGGTCCCCATATAAATAGGATTAACCTGCTGGCCAAGACCAATGCAACTGTGAAGTTTGATGGCCAAGGGCCAATTGAATGTCAAGTTATTGGTCGGAAGTTTGACATACATGGTCAATATGATTTTAACCTTTAACCAATTAGCCTGAAACACAAATCGGTCATCTATATACTGCAAAAGATGGAGAGGACAAATGTGCCAAAATTGCCCGAAAATCTCCATAAGGTTATTCTAAATTTGAAGTTAATATAACCGTCGATAATACTTATGCCGAGAATACGGCGTTGAGAAAAGCCAGGCAGGCAATGTTGTTTACCTTACTAAGAAACGAATAGCTTTTATCTGCAATTCAGTTTTAAAAACTATCAAGAATTTTCATAACCAATATTTGAGTTTCTCTTTCAGCCATTTTGCACCAATATAAGAAACGATATGAAGAAGTTTTGGATACGGTACTATGTGCATCCATTATCATTAATAAGGTAAAAAAGCAATTTTGTGTTTTTGTGATTAAAAACTTTTATTTATAATGAAGTGTCACATTTTAGTCAGCTTGTAAATGATTAAATTTACTCGTTACTTGCTTTCATTGCGCTTGGAATGTCAGATTTGTATCAACTTGTTATATCTAACACGCAATATATATTTTTTTTTAAAAAAAACTTGTTTAACTTAAGTGCACCTACATAACGCAAAAACTTGTGATCGAACGGTTTAAGTATAGTTAGACAGTTTCGCGTTTGAATTACATTGAATATTCATGCTTTACCTATATAAATGTTCCTATGTTATATCCGTTCAGTTCCTAGTGTACAAACAATGGGATCATATGAAAACGCAAGCTGTAACAATTACTTATCTTAAATATTTTAAGATTATAAATGTATTTTATTTATCCGGACATTGTTATCTGAATTTCATTTCATTTATAACTCCATAGTTTAAGTTTTAAAATCATCACCTTGTATAATCATACAGCCGATCTCATATAAATTGCAGTACAAGAGTAAGAGGTTGTTTGGCTGCAATGTAGCCAAGTCTAATACGATTCGGAATAAATGATAACTGGGGAAAGACATGGTTATTTCATTAGTCTTCAATAAAATACAAGTACATAAAAAACATACATCAGAATAACAATTCGTTACCTATTTTAATTTTCTTGCTTTGTTATAAAACATTGTAATACAATATATTTTTGTCAAATGGATATGTAATAATAGCTTCTTATCTACGTATACAAATAATGAACTGAGCATTGTTGGATTTCATATAATGAGTGCTGTTTACCGATACCTTTAATGGAGAAACATAGTAACCTTCTCAACAGTCTACTAAATTTTTCACTGATTAAAAGTTTGTCTCGTGATGACATTGTTTATCATTGTGTCAGGACTTTGGCGGTTTGCAAATCTCTCAGAAATTCTGAAAGTTTAATGTTTATGTTTAAACTCAAATATATTGGTGATTCTTTGCTTATTAAGAATTTATATATTATTTAATCTGGATATACTTAATAAATGCACAATGTATTATGATAAACCAATACGAGGGCGTCGGAATTGTCTAATTTATATATATAAAGAAATGAGAGAATATATACACACATACCACATTCTTCACTGATTTGGACCAGAGAACTATATATCTATTTCCGAAAGTCAACTGAATCCCGTAAGATCAACTAGGTCCGTAGGATACAATGAATTTAGAAAAATAAAGTATATATAAAGGGAGATAATTAAATTAAATTCAGTTATACTTTCCCCTACATGGGATCAGATAAAGATACAAGTGTGCAGATAAATTATTATATAAATGAGAGAATATATACACACATACTACCACATCGATATGCCAGTCAAATTACGGCACAGCGCCTAGCAGAACAGTCATGAAAGCATAGCCACTGCTCATCCACCATCACAAAATTATGGTTTCAGAACAACTTTATATACAGTCACAAACTGCACTTCACATTGAAACAGGCTCAACATTTGCATATACGAGGGGTGTCCCAGAATTACATGGACTTTTGCTGTAACTCAAAAACTACTGAAAATAAAAACAAACAAAATTAACATGAACAAAATGCAACTTTATTGCATTAGTATAAAAATTTCAAAGTTGTCCCGCAACTGGATCAGTGTCTGTTGGCAGGGTAATGAGACAAGGGGTAGCGGGTGCGGGGCAGTCCATTCCGACGTTACGACGTCATTCCGGTGGCGTCGCTAGTTGTTAATAAATGCGTGGCGTCGAATGTCAGTTTTTCATAACATAGTCGCCGCCTAACTCAATAGACCTATGGTGTCGATATATCCACTGGTCGTACACCGCCCTGTACCACTCCTGGTCGAAATCAGCCACCACTTTCTGCGTTGCGAACGAGAGTTCCTGGAAGGAATCGAACTTCCGTCCCTTAAGTGCCGACTTCTCGCCGTAACACCTGACAAATAGACAATTTATCTACTAAGTAAGCGATATTGTACATAGACTTAATCCGCAAATAATAATAAAAATAATAATAATAATAATATTAAAGCATACTATTAACTTTTATTACGATAATAGTGTTAAAGACGACGGTGATAATGCTGACGCCGTATTATTATTATTATTTATTATTATTATTATTATTATTATTCTGGAGTTTATGTTGTATGCAAAGACAATGTCCCGATCTATGACGTCCTTGACTTCCTTAATTGACGCCGCAGTCAACGTTGACTTTCTCCCACGACCCTTGTCGTCTTCAATGTCCTCCCGGCCGTCTCGAAAACGCTTATGCCACTTGAAAACGAGTGATCGACAAACAGGAGGTCTCACTTTTGCAGTCTCCAACATTTCCTGCGTCTGTGTTGGCGTCTTCCAAAGATTAACACAAAACTTCATGATAGTCCGATGTTCAGCGTAATCCGTGGACGTCATTTTTTGTTAAATATCCAAGAGCAACGGTTGTCAGTTGTCCGCCGGTAAACAATAACGGAAACAGCTATGACGTCAAAATTTCAAATGAACGTTCACATGACGACACTGCATATGCTTACGACGTCGCGCCATTTTTTACGTATAAATACGCAAGATATACGAAAGTAAAGACAACTTATTAATACAAAATATTGGTCTGCCCCGCCCTGCGCATACTGCGTTACTATAGCGACGTAAAATATAGAGAAGCAATGTTAGAAATTTAAAAATAATGGACATATTCATTAAGGATATGTTAAAGGTATTGTGTACAAATTTGCTAAAAAATGCATTAAAAAATAAAAAAAGTTATAGCAAAAGTCCACGTAATTCTGGGACACCCCTCGTATAGAGTTTGTTCTCTGTTATTATGTCTCCAAATCAACGATGACTTTTTTTGTCTTCTTCACTGATTGGAACCAGAGAACTATATATCTATTCCCGAAAGTCAACTGGATCCCGTAAGATCAAGTAAATCCGTAGGATACAATTAATTTAGACTGATAAAGTATATACAAAGGGAGATAATTAAATTCAATATACCTTCCCCTACGTTGGATCAGATAAAGATACAAGTGTGCAGTTAAATTATTATAGAAATGAGAGAATATATACACACATACCACCACATCGATATGCCAGTCCAATTACGGCACTGTGCCTATAACTGTATTGAATTTAATTATCTCCCTTAGGGTATGCGTTCGTAGTCTGTCAAAATTATTAGTTAGAATATTACATTCCTTGGAGGATAATTTTACTCAGCCCGAAAGTGACGTATACATCGATGTCGACGTTATCTGTCTAGAGTTGACATTTTGTAATTATCCCCTCAGTGTGAATTTATCTCATGGAAATCTGAAATAGTTTGTTTTGCTAATAGCTGTTGTTCACGAGGGTTTTTTTTTAATTAATTTTCGTAGTGTAAGGTCATTAACCTATCTTTATGACGCCACCATATTATGTAGTCACATTATTAAATGTTTTATACGGTTGTTCTATTACCCATGCAAAGAGTACTTTGAAAAAACTATGGCTTATAAGTCTTGTACTTACAAAAGAATAAAAGTGATAAATGTTCTATCATATTTGATAAATCGTTTAGTGGAAAGCTTTTTGGTTTTTGAAAACACCTACACCCCGCCCCAAGCCCTCAAAAAGTAAAAAATGAAGACAAGAACAAATGAACTGCACTGAGTATAAGAGGGTACAACACAAACTTAAAGTCTACATATAATTATGGTCAATAATGTTAAATTCGTCCAATTCCGTTTGGTATGTTTAATAAAAACGTTATCATTTTTAATATGCTATCGAAGTCTTTTTTACTGCCTTCAGATTTGTCGGGCTTATGCAGAATAGTGAAGAATTTGCAGATACCTGGAATTGTCCGGTTGGGTCCAATATGAATCCTGCTGATAAATGTACTCTTTATCAATAAAGCAAAATACATAGTCACGCACTGAAATAAAACGTAGATAAATATTACTATAGCATGGATTATTAAAATTGGAATACCAATAAAATTTCTTTTCAAATCACCGTGTTTTGCTTACTTGTTTCTAAGCATATACAATTATATCTTCATCGGAATGAAACAAACATACAAACAAATATAAACAAATATATCATTTGTGTGGTTTAAAATACCGTTATGTTCTATAAATACTTAATATAATGGTTATTAATGAATGTTCAATACATGAAAGTTGCATCTGACGACGGCAGTACTACTATCTACATGTACATACTATGTAGCACTTCGTCATCAGGACTTTAATAATTGGTACACATAGTTATGTTTTTATCAATTATTAAAACGAATTATTATGTTTTATTTATTTAATTTTATAAATGAAATATGATAACAAGGAGCAACCATGAAAAGCGAGATTTCATAACGGAACTCCGCCTTCCCAGCTAAATCCAGCAACACATAACGACACGGAACAGAGCTGGGTACGGGACGAAACAGGACCGGTTAGGACGGGGTATAGTTAGTGTTGTTGTTGTTGTTGTTGTTGTTGTACTGTAAATACAATAATTCTTTATTTCTGTATATTAATACATGTCATTAAATGGTACAAAACAAGAAAACATATCACATAGTTATTGGCATGAGTGAAACAACGAAAAAAAAATGCATCATAAAAAACTAATTTAAATTAAATCATACGACTAGTGATAAAAAGACAAAACAAGAACAGTAAAGTAATTATCATTTTGAAATGAAATATGTTCTTACTGAATCTTTAGTCCTGTCCTGTAAAACCTCGACAATTATTGTATCTAAAACATGACAACGAAAAAATTCAATTATTGATAAGTCAATTGTTTTAAAATAGTATCCCTTGGCAAATAAACGAACAATACAATTCAATGTTCCCTGAAGACAATGGATAGATTAATCAAACGCTCGAGTTAAAATGCAGAATAAACCAAGTTGCGCATATGGTCGGTTATATTTTTTTAAATGACACTTTAATGGATAAATATTTTCTTCCAAAGAGAGTTAAGAGGTTTGTAGGCATGTACGAAGACTGCGTGTAGCACGGGAAAATGCATGTAAATGTGTCTCGTTGAACTTTTTAAGGACATTTTATATACATTATTAAAGGTGAACATTTTATCATGCAGATGCGACCATTGGCAGAGCATGAATCATAACGATTACATGTATCTTCAGAATCGGGAGTAATACTTGGACTATATATCAGACTGGTACTGGACTGTTATTATAAAATATGGGTATGTTTTTACTCAACTTTAACACTTAAGCTAATTCTATCGATCTCTTTGAATTGCGACATAATAGTTACTCATTGAATTGTCTGTTTTCAAATCAAACAGTCACTGTGAAAAATTTGCCCGCCTTTGATTATTATGATGTGATTATAGTAAAAAGAAAATAAATTCTTGTCCTGGGTTAGTTTATCTATACAAAGACAATAAAAAAATATAAAACACACACAAAATTACACACAAACAAACAAATAAACAATAATATAACTAACAACAATGTCAACAAAACAATTTATTGTAAACTATCATGCTGCAATTTCAATGTAACCTTGATGGTCAAGATAGAAAGACAATTATATTTTTTAACACGAAGCATCTATTCCAAGCTGAAAGCGTCTCATTTGCAATATTTCCTTATTTTGCTACCGATGACGGATCTCAATATAGGGATCAAATCTGACGGTAATTTGTCCATAATTCGAATGTACTTTACTACACTTAAAAGTACATATTAAAGGCTTTTGGCACCAAAACATACGTATCAAGTTGAAATGTTCTTTTAACAAGTTTACTCGTTAATTTACAAGAAAATTTTGAAAGGAATTTGGTTTACATACATCTTAATAATTTGCAAATTTTTCATACTTGGAAAAAAAAAACATTTTAAGGAACACAATTTAAAAGAAAGATAGCTAAAAGAACAATTATATCAGCGAACAAAGAATAAAAACAATAAGAAAAGCATTTATTAAAATTTATTTAGATTTTCCGTTTTACTTATTTTAATTTATTCTTATATGAATGACTGGTTGTTTTTTAATCTTAAGCTAAAAGTAGAATAATTTCATAGCTTTTAAAATGATTGAACATTTGTTTTAGAAATCATGAATTTCAAAACTTTTGAAAGATGTAAAAGAAAAAAGAAACAGCATTTTACATACCATTTGATAACAATGCCGTTTTAAAATTTAAAGTTCTTATAAATATACTTCATAATAATAATATTGTTGTTGTTTTTATTCTAACGAAAACTGCATTACATAATTAGATGCAACACACTAAATGAATTTCTGCAAAACAAACTTAGTATAAAAAAATGTTTTATATTTCTTGTACTACCTGGTCTACTTTACATAGTAAGTACATATAAAATAGTGAAGGAAATTCGTCCTTGACAAACAAAACGGTATAAGTAGTTCCAAGTTAATGATTTTTGTTTGTCTACAACATGTTTTATAACTTTCATTATTTAAGTAAAAGATATATTAAAGTAAGCTGTTACGAAAATATATTTTAATAAGATTTATAAGACCCTGTAACGTGATACATGTTTAAATTATAGTTCAAAATTTTAACAAAACACAACACACAAACTTGTGGATACTTTATCGTCACTGTAATGTTAATCAGACATCTGTATCATATCAATAAATAAAGTTTTCTAAACTGCCCATATTGAAGGCTAACACATTTATATTTTTCTGAATGCGGACGCTTCCATCGCGCTGAATTAGAAGTGGTATAATACGTAAAGTTTAAACAAATACTTCGGATTATATTTCATCCTAAAACTGTGTCGGTCTCTCACACGGACAACCCTTGCTAAGTTACATTATGTATTTTCAACCAGCAATGCTAGTTTTGATATTTTAACATAGAAGACGCTTTTAAACCACATGACACGATAATCCGACCATTGTTTTGTTATGGTGCCGAAAATTTGGGCTATCATCAAGTAAGACTTGCGATCTAAACCAGGCTTTTGTCAACGTTTTTCAACGCCGTTATTGTAGCAGGGCTTTAATCTCGGTACTTAACATAACTTAATGTATTAATTGATATCGATACGAAATAACTGTTTTCGCATGTAAGTGTGTCTCGTTGGACTATTAATTGTCTTTTTATTTTTAGGCATGGTGTATAATGCTGTGTCGTTTGAAGATAGGTGGGAAAAATGGTTTCCAGTGTCATGTTTTGCAAGAATATGGCTTTAGATATGCAAGTATTGAACATGGTATTTGAAAACATAAAAACTTGATCGCCTTTCTGGTTGATAAAGTTACTGTTCAAGCAACAATATAACAACTTAAATAATGCATTGTCAAAGTGTGCATCTTAAGGACTCGTTTATTTATATTATTGTTTTATGTTTATATCAAGGAATAACGTGGTAATAATTATAAGAATCATAGAATGATAAAATTACAATATAACTTTAATTTCTTTTAAATCCCTAACGATCACATGTATTCTCCTCATTGTTTACGTAGAATAATCGTGTATGTTAAATATAAGTAATAAAAAGAGCATCGAAGCACTAGGCTTTCTGATTTGTACAAAGGGGGTGGCCCCCGAGTATAAAACAGATTTCCGGGTGTTTTACTGTATCTTTTATCTGATATTAAAATAACTTAAAAATAAATGATAGAATAATTTGTTTATACATAATTTATTTAATAATAAGTAAGATTAAGTAGGAACATGTACGGTTACAGACACAATTTTAAATTGTTTTTGTAACTATATCCAATAGTTGGTAAAAATATCATATTGAAATTGCATTTAGAGATTCCTTCTTAAGAACACAACCAACGGGTTTTGTACACAAGCCGCTTATAAAAGGATAATTTCGTGATTATCTAAACTATTTTACCGTTCAATTTGTTTATTTCAACAAATTGCAAACAAAAAGTTTAAAAAGGAACTGGTTACTGGAAAAATATTTCAAATAATCTAATAACATTTTTTTTTAAAACAAATTGGTAAATGTAGGTCAATTCCATATCAATACGCTCCATAATAGATTGAATTCATTGCATTAAAACATTCTTCAAAAAGATTGGTTCTATAAAAATATTTTTGAAACTTTAAGAATTGTTGGTTTGTGCACATGCACATGGGTGTATTTTAGTCGATGTAATAGTTTGAGAATTTCTACATCATATCATAAAATAAAGAATATTAAAATATTTATTTTGGTTCCGTCTTTTAAAAAATATATATTATCCAGCACAAACAGCCTTTGTCTGATATTAATTAAATTGCAATGACTTCTTAACATCTTCATCTTAAAATTCTTAACTGCAATTTCTTAGGATGACTGTAACTTAGACACAACATATGGATTAAATAACATTGTTTTTACAAAGGGTAATCATGATTACTTCCGATGACTTTCTGTTTTCTCTTTTTTAATGGAAAATACCATGGAACTTATCTCCAGGTTCACAATTTATTTTGATATGAAAATTGCTATGGCCTTGCTGTTTTCCCGTTATAAAAAAAACGTTTGCTGAAACTAAGAACACAACTTTTGTAAATAATGCAAATTTAATTTTAAAAGTTGACTACATATTAAATAAGTATTCTGAATTAAATAAATTTGTCATAGACGTGTATGAGAAATGTATCATTTCTGATATTCTTATAAAATAATTTTCTTGAATAAAATTTTTAAGAGCTCTAAGTGATTAAATATATAAATGTATTTGAAAAACAAATAGAGATATTAAATAGATCTAGATCATTGTTATGCCCCAACAAAATGGGGAGCATATAGCGTTGCACTTGTCCGTTCGTCCGTACGTCTGTCCGTCCGTACAAACCAGAGTTACATTATGGGGTTTAGTCTATATTAGATGTCTTTGATGTCATTCATTCCGTTTCTCTTGTGGGGTTATTTTCTGCATTGTTGGGTTAAAAAGAACAAAAGAAATAACAAAAGAAAACCCCATAATGTAGCTCTGGTAAGAATGTCCGTACGTCTGTCCGTACGTCCCGAAATCTTGTGAACGCAACTTCTCTTAAATTTAATTTAACAGAATTATGGCCCTTTGTTGATTTTTTCACTATATGCTGTGTAGAAATTTTGTGAACGCAACTCCTCTTAAACCGGATGGCAGATTTTGCTTAACTTCCAGGGATGAACAACCTTAATGTGTAGATGGCAGTAAAGGAAGGAATTTTTGCTGCGACCAAATTTAACAGAACTTTGGCCTTTTGTTGATTCTTTCACTATATACCATATAGAAATTTTGTGAACGCAACTCCTCTTAAACCGGATGGCAGATTTTAATAAAAAGTTCCACATTAAAATCTTACATACAGATATGAATGCTCGTGTTTACAAGCACATCTGCACAGTGGGGGCATCCGTGTCCTTTGGACACAGTTCTAGTTTTATCTGATTTATAGAAATATATCATATCGGATTCTGTATCTCACACTAAGGGTATGATACAAAGCAAAATGTTCACTACAATTTGATACATGTGCATGCATATTAATGTAGAATTAGAAATATGTTGAGACACACACGGACACATATTGCACGTTCATTATAATCTTAATAATAATATAAATGAACAAAAATAAAATTAAATTGTGCTATCGTTGTTTATCATCATGGTCAATACCATACAATATGATAATTATCAACATTTTCATTGTGATAATCATTATTATTTACTATCACTATTTTCATATAAAATTATATATATAAAACAACAAAAAACAAACAAAACAAAAAACAATAGACCAACAACAACCACAGGTGGCAGTATCAGTGTTTGGACACCCCACCCCTATCTGCCCCTGGACCCCTACTACAACCCTGAAAAAATAATGATTTAACACTCTAAGGCTTACTATAAGGTACCAAATACAAAACCATCGATGAAATTATATAAAAAAAATAATTTCCACTATCAAAATTATAGTTATAGAAAGGTGAAAAGCCTTCTATATGTTCATTTGCCAAACAATGTGGAACACGGGAAATCGTCGTTTCGGCGACTGAGGTGCATTCCGAAGGCATTTTGCTGCATGATTCATTTACATCAATAAAAAGAACTTGAATTCCACAGCTTACTTAATTCAAGTCTAACGAATATCAATATTCTATAGATTTTTTCTATTTCACGGTAATTTTTGACTTGTCGCTGCCATTTTGCAGTCTGATACCTGTGTTGAAATACGCGATCTGATTGGACGAGCCAATTGCTACGACAATTCAAAAAATACCGTGAAACAGAAAAAATCGGAATGATAGTGATATTCGTTGGACTTGAATTAGATAAGCTGTGGAATTCAAGTTTTTTAATTGATATTAATGAATGGTGCAGCGAAATCCCACCGGAATGCGCCTCAGTCGCCGAAACGACGATTTCCCGTGTTCCACATTGTTTGGCAAATGAACATATAGTAGGTTTTTCACCTTTCTATAACTATAATTTTGATAGTGGAAAAAAAAGTGTTTATATAATTTCATCGGTGGTTTTGTATTTGGTACCTTATAGTAAGCCTTAAGAGTGTTGAATTAATATTATTTTCAGGGTTGTAGTAGGGGTCCAGGGGCAGATAGGGGTGGGTGTCCAAACACTGATACTGCCACCTGTGATAACAACTTGGAACTATAATACAATAAGTTTAGGATCCTGGAGCAGAATATAATTTAAATACATGTGCTATGATAACAAGAATTCTATTTTTATTTTAAAAATTGCCATCAACTTATAATTATAGTATTTCTTAATTGAACTTTACATAAATTTGTTAAGGAATATATACTATATCTTGACTATGCATTACGTGCGTTTTAACATACTAACGTTATCATTATTTAAAACTGAATTACATAATTTACGTACCGAAAATGTTTCAATCTAAGTTACCTAGCCTCATGTTAATGTAAAAGGCTCGCATAGTTATATTACTGGGACTCATTTAAAAGAAAAGAAATGAGACTACGACTCGTGATTGATTTGTCACTATTACACTTGCTGAAATTAAAGACAAGGCAAATAACATGATTTTTATTCCAATTCTAGCATTAAAACTGACACAGATTATTATGTCAAATCTCGAAAATGATTCTGGTGATTATCACATTTTTTTACAAGAACTTCAATTACAAAAAGCAGGGAAAGCCTATCCCAACTTCCTGTTTATCAATTCCATTATCTGCGTGATGTTCCTCCTTTAATCAATTATATTCGGCAGTTTAAATGACGATAAATCGGCGATTTTGACATGGTATTCTAACAAACATGTCAAAAGTTCAGATAGTGCGTTAGGTTGAAAAATTTAGTTCCTCTTATAAAATGAAACATAATTGATGATGAGAAAAAGTCATAGTATTAAATGAAAGAAATATACGTCATCGTTTTGCAGTGAATAATACAATGAAACAATGTGATTGAACGCCTTAATGAGTGATGCAATAGAGTGACAAAACCGTTAAATGCAAGTATGTTATTATTATGTTAAATTAGAATTTCCTTTGACTAACATCTTTTGATGTGTACATGATAAATCCATTAACCAATTTCTAAAAATATGAGTAATAATATATGTAATAAGTTGCGATTCGGCAAGCCTGGTTACCACCCAATGGGCGGTTTCCCTTTGGGATAGATATTCCGATCCGAACCGCAAACATATGTCAGATATATTTTCTTGCATATCCTGCCATATTATTTCATATTTAAAATGGTGAACCTCAATATGATATATGTTTATGGAAATTAGAGTCATTTCATCCATAACTATTTTCTTACAATAGCGTATGAACTTACAACTAAATAACAACGGTGAAATGACGTCATCCTTAGCACATTTTCCGTTTTAAAACAACGTCATTTTAATCCGGTTCATTCATACAATGCGCTAAAATTACGTTGTTGTTGGAAACACGACTCTTCTGACACCTATGTAAGACATTTAGACCCCTTGACTTCTCGACCCTTTAAGATATTAAGATGACATCTAGACCCCTTGACTCTTAGAGCCCTTGTAGGATGACGTTTCGACCCCTACTGACTAAGACACTTCGACCCCTGTTTTAAATGTTGGACTTTAAAAGAACCGTAAATATATTTTGAAAATATTGTAAGACATATAAAATTATATAGTATTTAAGTTTTTGTTTAAATTTATGCGTTTTTCTGAAATATCAGTTGCAAAATTTACATTTTTTTAAAATTTAATTTCGGTGATTAATAAACAAACAACAGTTTCCATTTTTTTAACAACGGACTAAAATAAGAAAAAGGTCCCGTGGTTTATTTTTTTGGTGCTAATTTATAATTTTGTTATTAGCGCATTAAGTAACACTTATTAAAATCTTATTTAAAAAAGAAAAGTAATCTTGAAGTAGGAAATTATAGACCTGTAAGCATTTAAACCATTGTATCACAAATTTAGAAAAAAATCTGTGTATTCTCAACCTGAAAAGTTTTTAGTTGATAATGTTTTATTGTATGAATTACAGTCAGGTTTTAGAAATTCCTATTCCACTGACACTTGTTTAACCCATCTTATAGATCATATCAGAAACAATAATTCCAAAGGTTTATACACAGGCATGATAATGTTAGATCTACAAAAAGTATTTGATACTGTTGACCATGATATATTATGTGGAAAACTGAAATTGATAGGTATCTCTAATACTGACTGGTTTATGTCTTATCTTAAAGGTAGAAAACAAACTGTTAGTGTTGATAATATTTTATAAGATTATATGCCTGTTACATGTGGGGTTACCCAGGGTAGCATCCTGGGTCCTCTTTATTTTTTGTGCTATGTAAATGACATGAAAGTTAGTATAGGTCACTAAATTAAATGTAAACTTATTCTTTATGCCGCTGACAGTGCAATTATTTTTGTTCACAAATATCCAAGTACTCAAAAACTTGGACAAACACAGATTGTCACTTTATCTAGGAAAGAATGAATGCCTTATTTTTGGTTCCAAACGTAAACCGAAACAATATAGAGTTTAAAATTGTTGTAATGGACATACTTTTGAAACTTTTTATTTTACTTTACGCTGACGACACCGTCATATTCAGTGATAATGAAGAAGATCTTCAAATTGCTTTAAATAAATTCAAAGAATACTGCGATCAATGGAAATTAAACATTAATGTAAACAAAACAAAAATTATGATTTTCAGTAAAGGCCGTCCTAAAAGTTGTAAAGTGTTTACAATAGGAGAAAACGTTCTTGAAGTTGTAAATGAATATAAATATTTAGGTATATACTTTAATAAAAGTGGCTCTTTTTTATAAATCTAAATTGCAATTGCAGAACAAGCAAATAAAGCTATGTTTGCACTGTTAAGGAAAATTAAATTGTTAGCTTTACCGTTTGATTTACAAATTGAACTATTTGAAAAGACAATCAAACCAATTTTATTATATGGAAGTGAAATTTGGGGATTTGGCGATGTTTCTGTTTTGGAAAAAGTTCAACTGAAGTTTTACAAATATATTTTTAATTTAAAAAAAGTCTACACCGTCTTATATGGTGTACGGAGAGACAGGCATTTTTCCTTTAAAAATTCATATTAAAAAATAGGGTTGTATCATACTGGACAAGACTTATTGATAATATAAATAGTAATGAAACAGCGAAAACTATCATCAAAGTTGTATATTGTTTTAAGGGAACTACAAAATAATTATTTAGTTAAGTCACTCTGGATAGAAAATGTTAACAATATTTATGTGAGACAGGTTTTTTCTGGAATATGGTATGCTCAATGTTTTAGCAGTAGTAAATGGCTTATTAAAGCAAACTTTCAAAAGTTAAAAGATATCTATATTCAAAGCTGGAGAGCTGAAATTAACAATACGTCAGACTCAAATTTGTATAAATATATAAAAGAAAACTTTTGTAGAAGCGCATACATAGACACATTACCTCTGTATTTTGCTAAGAAATTTTTTATGTTTTTAACAAGGAACCATCGACTTCCAATTGAAACGGGACGTTGGCAAAACATACCCATAAACGATCGTAAATGCACTCTTTGTAGAGATATAGGAGATGAATTTCATTACATTTTTAAATGTCCAATATTTGAAAACGAAAGAAGAAAATATATAGATAATTTTTACCGACAAAGACCAAGTATGTTTAAATTCATAGAACTATTAAACTGTAGAAATATGAAGAAATTAGAAAATTTAAGTATCTGTTGTAATAAAATTATGCAATATTTTTGTTTTTTCTTGATTATTCTCTATGTTAACATATATTGTCTATGTTATGTACACTGTAGATTAAGGTATTGGTAGATGAAATATGTCAACATACTAATATACCATGTTTATGTATTAGATATTAATGATTTCTGTTTAAAAAACAGTATATTCTGTAATTTTTATTCACATAGTTCACGTAGGATATTTATGAAAGGTTCACTAAAACTTATATGTCACATTGTGAAACATTAAAATACTACATTTTTTAGAAAATTTAGAATATTTACTATTCTTCTGAAATGACATTACTGACAAAAATGCTCTTTATGCTGCAAATATATTGCATTATTTTCATTTTCTTGTGTGTATCATGAAAGAGTTAAGTTTATATTGTTAAATATACAAAATTAAGAATTATATATTGACTAAAGCATATAAATATATTTATTTATTTGGCATTTGAATTATTTAAAAGAAAAATTGTTTCTTTGTTATACGTACTTAATATAAGTCTCTCACTATCTTTCTTAAAAAGGTTGAAATTATGCAACATGTAATCAATCACCTTTGCTGAAATTTGAAAAGTATAATATCTTAAGATATTTGAAATACTATGTCATCTCGGCTATATGTATAATATATATAATTTCACACTTTTACATTAAGTATTAAATTACAATCTTTATGCTATAAGTACGTTTCGCACATTTTATTTTTCTCTCAAGCAAATCTAAGATTCAAATATGAAACTTTCTGTTTCATTACAAACAATTGATACTGAAATGAATGTTAAATTGTTAGAACCTATTTATAACCTGGATATCTTTCGTGTTTGTTTTTTTTCGATAGGCTTTCGTTTCGTTTTGTTCAGGTTATTATGAAAGGTGTAAACATTCTATTTGATCCATTAGTCATACTAAATATTTTACTATAATATATATTTTTTCTCACCAAATTGTAACTATATATTACTATTATCCTATAAATGTAATATAGCCGTTTTCCATTATGTATTTGTATATGTTTATGTATGTATACTGCTGATGTTTCCCGCTATTGTGGGACTTGTGCATTTTGTAAATAAATTGAATTGAAATTGAATTGAATCCACAAAATCTGTCAAATATCTAGGTTTAAATAAGGAAATATTAAAGTTTAATATTTTATTTATATGACATCTTCCAGTTTCCAAAGTATTGTTTTTTAAAGGTTTATGTTTTGTTTTTATATTATATATTCTAGTAAGTAAATATCCAAGGACCCCGATGGAAATAAGCCTTAAGGCTTTCATGAGCAATCCGAGGTTATTGCACACTACTCTATACATGCTTCCACTTAAGTCGTCACATCATATTTAACTTGTGAATTGATATCTAGTCAGAGGAAAGAAATATTTTTATTTGTTCTTTATTATTATATTTTATTATTTAATGAGCCTCCTGTGATATTTATGTTTGACAAACTCCCGAAATATTTTATTACAATTGTGTCGTCAGTTTTATATAAAATGCACAAGTGTTTGTATTATGTATATGTGTGTTTTAATCTGAATAAATATCTATCTATCTTTAAAAAAAAATATTTTTTAGATATATAACATCGCGCGTTACAAATAATCTTTGATGTTTAAGAAAGCTTTTGCTAATTATTTTCACACATTTTTATTTAAATCATTTACTCAAACTTGTGAATATATACATAAAAACGCGTAATTTCTACATGTGACATTTGTGAGAAGACAACAATGAACCTGCAACACTTGTGAGTAATGTTTCATGTTTCCTTAACATATAACTCATACGCAAGTCGTATTAATAATAACTAAAAATTTGTAAACCTCATTTTATTGTTTGTAAGACATAATTATGTTACATTGGCAATGGACGTTTATACTAAATGAAATATTGAATTATGTGCAATAGTTTACGGAAATGTACTTATTGACTGCGTAATAATTTACGGAAACTGGTCCCATATTTATCAAAATATAATATAAAAAAATATATTTAGGTAAATGGTATAGTTGAAGATATATTTATTGACTTGGTCTGTCAGATATTCATCTAATAGCAAAAATCCAGCTAAAAATATTATTTTCAAACCAAGTTATACTGAAAAATTTGTTAACAAACCAAAGGAAATTAAATCATTAGGCCTTCGTTTAAAAGATGATTTAGATAAACTTAAAATTAATCCAGACAGTATCCTTCAAAATGACGATGAGGATGTTCCACCTTGGACTTATAATTACTCGAAAATAAATATTAACCTTTCAAATATAAAAAAGTCATCAAATTCACATGAATACTTCAAAGAGCAGTTTCTAGCAGTTAAGGAAGAACATGAAGATTTTATACATATTTATACGGACGGTTCAAATAAAGGTTGAAAAGTAGGTGCGGCTGTGTTTGAAAATAATTTTACATCTAGTATGAGGTTACCAGATAATGCATCAATTTTTACTGCTGAAGCAAAAGCTTTTGATTTAGCATTATCATACATAGCACAGCATACCCACGATAAATTTGTGATATTTTCTGACTCGCTTTCTGTTTTAATATCCATTAAAAATAAAAAATCTGACAATATCATGGTAAAGAAACTTCTTTTACGATTTCATGATATACTAAAAACAAAATGTATTAAATTATATTGGATTCCAAGTCATGTAGGAATACGAGGAAATGAAAAAGTAGATGCTTTAGCTAAACAATCATTAAATTTTCAAAAAACTGACTTATTGTTACCTGCTTGTGATTTTAGACCGGCTATTAATAAACTCGTATCATCTGAATGGAAAGCAAACTGGGACAATGCCGTTTTTAATAAACTTCACGATATAAACCCATCTCTTGATGTGTCACCATCTCTATCTCTGTCGAACCGCCGTGATCAAACAGTTCTTCTTCGATGCCAATTGGACACACTAAAATTACCCACTCTTATCTCCTTACAAATGACAATGCCCCTTTCTGTGTAGGTTGTAATGAAAATGTTACTGTCAAGCATTTTCTTCTTGAATTTCATGATTTTTCACAAGCCCGTAATAGATTTTATTCTGTAAATTCACTCAAAGAACTTTTTAATACAATTCCATCAAAAAACATAATTGATTATTTGAAAGAGATAAACTTGTATTCTAGGATCTAATTGGTTCATTTCTTTTGTCATTAACAAAGTTTTACATAACATTTTAAGCCTTTAATAGCATTCGGCACGATATGGCCAGTTATGTGTTGACGTGCCGCAAAAATCCAAACAAACAAACAAACTGTCAGATATTTACATAAAATATATATAATAATTAAATAATAAAGGATTTATTTTTGATACATATTTAATCACTTTCATACATATTTTGACCACAAAAAATGAAAATGTCTTTATTTAGTTATCAATATACATATCCCGTGTGCTGGTTTAACGTCATACATGTATGTGTTTAATCCTTGACACATGATAGGGTAAACACCGGCGCGTGCCGTTTAATAATCAAATTATCGGTCATTCATGTATGTGTTTATTCAGTGACACGTAATAGGATTAACACCGGCCCGTGCCGATAGTAATCAAATTATCGTTCATTAGAACGGTATTAACATGTATTATCAATAAAAACATGAGTCAGTTTATTTTTTTAATTTTGTTATAAGATGAAAAAATTGTATTTTGCAGGTATCAGTAGAATCGATTGTTACAAAGCACGTAAAAGTTCAAGCGTCGCACAGTTCACTTGTAGTATTTGCAATGACGCTCCTTCAGATCAAGCAACGCCTGATCATGACAATTCCGTTAATTATTCAATTTCCGGAGCCGTTGGGACCGCATTGCATTCTACTTTTATTGAGGTTTTCAAATTGAATTGATATTAATTATTTTACTTCACATTCATGACATAGAATAGCGTTTTTTAAAAATGTAGTGATTATTCTTCGTTGCTATCATGCTCCATGAATTTGAGAAATACATACATGAGTTCCCGTATATAACATTATATTTTGCCATTAAAGAAATATACAACTAGTATTTGTCCATTTTATAGTAAAAAATATGATTTTTGTTTTAAATGAATAGGTAAATTGATAACATAAATGTGTATTTTAGACTTCGAGTGAAGACGTTAACATACATGTGACATTTCTGCTGGATTTTAGTATTGGTATCACGTCCAGTAATATTGCCGGTGAGACTCAGAACATACAGAATGCTACTTACGTTGTTACACAAGAAATTTGTTATGAAAATACGGACAGAGATATATTCGACGTCACGCGACATGCACAAGATACCCCAAATGTCACTGACAGGTAATGCATTGAACAAAAGTTTAATTAATTAACATAAACACACTGAAAAAAGATCAAGTGAATATATCTGCGTGTGTATAATATGTATTTGCGGTGTATTTTTTTAAATGTTTTTGCAATATATATTATATCTACTATTTCTTCATATTAGCATGCTTACATATTCTCTTTATTAAAAAATAGCAGGTCAGTTGAAGTCGCGGCCTTGACCGATACGGGTTTAGAAGATAATGATATGATCCAGTTTGAGGTTGTAGAAGAGGGCTCCATACCGAAAAGAAGAAGCTTGTATTATTTGAAAGTTATTCAATGGCAATGAACGTTTATACTAAATGAAATATTGAATTTTATCACATAAAACGCGACACAGGAGTGTAATAAAGCCATTTAATAAAAACGATATAACACTAGTGTAATAACACTCTGACGTGACGTCATTTGCGCTATATAGAAACATGGCGTTAAAGCGCGCTAAGTAAGCGTTATACCATAGGCGCGTCATTGAAAAATTACTCATTTTAACAATTTACTGTTCTTAGTTTATATATGTGATAAAAGGAATATTATATTCGTGTAGATTCAATACTAAATTTATTGAACTCGTTTAATAAAACAATATTATGCTCGACAAAGGCTCGCATAATATGATTTTATTCAACTCGTTCCATAAATTTAGTATTTAACTACACTCATTCAATATCCTCTATGTGTGTAATAGTTTGCGGAAATGTAATTATTGACTGCGTAATAATTTACGGAAGCTGACCCCCATGTTTATCAAAATAAAAAAAAACTATCAGTAATTTTAGGTAAATGATATAGTTAAAGATATATTTATTAACTTGGTCTGTCAGATATTTACAAAAAATAACATTAAACACATTTAATTACTTTCATACATATTTTGACCACACGAAATGAAAATGACTTTAATAAATTATCATCATACATCTCATGTGTGCTGGTTTATTGTCATACATGTGTTTAATCAGTGAAATATGATAGGATAAACACCGGCGCGTGCCATTAAATAGTCAAATTATCGGTCATACATGTATGTGTTTATTCAGTGACACGTAAGTGGATAAACATCGGCGCGTGCCGATACTAATCCGATTATCGGTCATTAGAATGGTATAAACATGTATAATCAATAAAAACATAACTTTATTATTTCAATTTTGTTATAAGATGTAAAATTTGTATGTTGCAGTCATCAGTAGAATCGATCTTTACAAGGCACGTAACGTTTAAGCGTCGTTCAGTTCACTTGTAGTATTTGGAGTGACGCTCCTTCAGATCAAGCATTGTTATTTCAATGTAATGTGTGTACATGCAAATTTATTTGTGTTACTGTTTTTGTAAATAATATACATAAATGATTAATAAACGGCTGAAAATGTTCTAACCTAGTCATTACTTTGTTTTTTATTTTAAAAAAAGCACGGTCTGTCCTAATATAACAATACATTATTTAAGGGGTCTAAATGTCTTAGGGGTCTAAGTGTCAGGGGTCGAGATGTCTAAGGGGTCGAGGTGTCAAGGGGTCGAGGTGTCAAGGGGTCTAGATGTCATAGACTCATTCATATTGTGTTAAGGTGTGTAACAAATGACAAATTTTTCATGTACATGTAAAGTTTACATAATCTTAATGTCTCATGTAAAACTTCCCTTATTCAAAGTTGTTTTGCAAGGAACGATATAGAGTGTATGTCAAAATCATACTGGAGAACATATCTTATAAATTAAATAATAATCCAAAAGAGAGTTTTAATTAAAGTAGAAATAAAGAAGAAATCGAGAAGATCCGGCCAGCAGAACCCACACCCTGTTTAAAAGACTTTGAGGCAAGTTTTTTTCTAAGCATCTTTTTTCATCAAGACTCTTTACATATGCATTGCAGTCAATTTTTCAAATATGTCATTTCAATAGTGAAATATCAATGGAATGATAATAATGAACGTTAAGAAAATAAGTTAATAAATATTGTTCGCTACATTTTATATAACTGTTAAATTTTTCTACAGTTCAACTGTGTCTACCTTGGTCAAGAGTTTTTTGTTTTCAACAAACGATTAGCTGCTTTTTCTTTAAAGAGCACGCAAGTGGTATCTTGATGGTACGTTAAGAGTCGTCGGGAAGCCGTTTACGCAATTATGGAGCATCCATGCCTTTCTACACAAAGGAGAGACAATAAAACAAGTACCGCTTCTTTTCGTTATGATGTCTCGTCGGCGGAAGCAAGACTACATTGCTGATAGTAAATAAATCATTTAATATTCCTAATATGAATGAAATGTTCTTGAATTGAATTTTCCTAAATTTCAGTTCATCATATTTCAGTATATCAAAATAAATATTTATAATACAGGCATTACTTTGTGTTTTATTTTTAAAAAAAGCACGGTCTTTCCTAATATAATAACTCATTTATTAAGGGGTCGAAATTTATTTACAAATTATTCCTATAGACTTTCAGCAGATGGCACAAAAATCTCGGAATAATATTTCCAGTTCCATCTTGTCTAAAAACCTCATTAGTTTCCGTTTAATGCTAGAATAAACGATATGATGTTAATCCATTTCCAGAATAATATATCAATGGTGAATGCTATGTATTAAAAAAGAAAATATATCATTGTACTATTATTGTCAATTTGTATGCGTGATATTTTCTATTAATAAACATTTCTGACAATTTGCACGAGAACGGCGACACAGAGAAACAATTAATCGCCCTCATTTTGATAGTTAATAAAAGTCAAAAGTTCAAAAGGTCAGATTCGACAGTGTGCTTATACCACTATACTTTAACGCAATGTTTTGGTAAAAGAGAAAGCATAATTATTATAATAAATATGTATTTGATAAAACTTATTTAAATTGTATGCTCATCTATAATGATAACTTATATCATTAGATTTAGTGTTACAAAAATGTCGTCAATCTACACTTGCGATATTCAACATTTCCATTAGATCCCGATTCATTTGGTCATATTTGATATAGAAAAAAAACTAAATTAAATTACATTCTGTATCGATACAGCCACTAAATTTCATTTTTAAGCCCATGTTTTTAATTATCCCCCGCCGAAAAGGCGGCGGGGGATATAGAAATAGTCTCCGTCCGTCCGTCCGTCCGACCTTCCGTCCGTCCTTCCGTCCGACATTTTTGTCCGGAGCATATCTCTAAAAGTATTTGAGTAATCAACTTGAAACTTCATAGGTGGATAGACCTCATTGAGGAGGAGTGCAGTGCACAGAAATGATAACTCTACCCTGCATAATTTTTGAGTTATTGCCCTTTGTTTTTTTTCAAAATTGATTTTTGTCCAGAGCATAACTCCAAAGGCTTATGAGATATCAACATGAAACTTCGTAGGTGCATAGACCTCATTGAGGAGGTGTGCAGTGCACAGGAATGATAACTCTAGCTTTCATAATTTTTGAGTTATTGCCCTTTGTTATTTTTCATACTTAATTTTTTACCTGAGTGGAGCATAACTCAAAAAGTGTTTGACATATTAACATGAAATGCCATAGGTGGATAGATCTTATTAAGGAGGAATGTTGTGCACAAGAATGATAACCTTTCCCTATACAATTTTTGAGTCATTGCCCTTTGTTCTTTTTCATGCTATTTTGTCCAGAGCTTATCTCAAAAAGTATTTAAGGTATCAACTTGAAACTTAATAGGTAGATGGATCTCATTGAGGAGGAGTGCATTGCACAAGAATGATAACTCTACCCTGCATATTTTTTGAGTTATTGCCCTTTGTTATTTTTCAAAATTAATTTTTGTCCAGAGCATAACTCAAAAAGCCTTTGAGATATCAAAATGAAACTTTATAGGTGCATAGATCTCAATGAGGAGGTGTGCCGTGCACAAGAATGATAACCCTACCTTTCATAATTTTAGAGTTATTGCCCTTTGTTATTTTTCATACCTAATTTTTCACCCGAGTGGAGCATAACTCAAAAGTGTTTGAGATGTCAACATGAAATGTCATAGGTGGATAGAAATTTTTGAGGAGGAATGCTGTGCACAAGAATGATAACTCTTCCCTGTACAATTTTTGAGTTATTGCCCTTTGTTCTTTTTCATACTATTTTGTCCGGAGCTTATCTCAAACAGTATTTGAGGTATCAACTTGAAACTTCATAGGTGGATGGATCTCATTGAGGAAGAGTTCATTGCACAAGAATGATAACTCTACCCTGCATAATTGTTTAGTTATTGCCCTTTTTTATTTTTCAAAATTAATTTTTGTCCAGAGCATAACTCAAAAGGCCTTTGAGATATCATTTTGAAACTTCATAGGTGCATAGATCTAACTCAGGAGGTGTGCAGTGCACAATTATAATAACTCTACCTTTTATAATGTTTGAGTTATTGCCCTTTGTTATTTTTCATACTTAATTTTTCAATTCAATTTTTTTCTCTATCAACTTGAAACTTCATAGGTTGGTAGATTTTACTGAGGAGGGATGCAGCACACAAGAATGATATCCTACCCTGCATTATTTTTCAGTTATTGCTCTTTGTTATTTTCAGCCATCAGTATTCACATATGTTTCAAATCTGTAATCACTATAGCCATCAGTTTTCATTACCAAAAGACCTCTTAAAATGGAATTATTCTGCTGTACTACATATACATTCTTCCAATGAGCAAACACATTCGGCGGGGGATGGCCATGTTGACATGGCTCTTGTTAAAGATTGTACTTTACAATTACAAATATATAGTAATGCAATTACAAAACAGGAATCAGAAAGTTATTTTACATCTTACTCAAATAAATGTCCGAATCAATGTTTATTTTGTCCATTTCGTTATACACACATGCAGAAAAGCAAGAAAAACAAGGAAAGGCGTCATTCATTGAATGTATATCTTACACAAAAGGAATCTAGCAGGACACCAAAAAGACTGAGTGCACAATAAAAAGTAAATATATCTGTCAATTTCCAATACATATTCATATTTACTTTGACTTGATTTATGTCGATCGCCTTTGGCCTCCTTTCAAAATAATAATTTATTATTAAAATATATGTCCTTTGTAAGAATGCAATTCCTTTTCCAGGAGTGTACACATATACCTTTTGCAAAACTCGAAATGTTAGGACAAATAAGCACTAAAATATGTCTTTTAATAAGGTAAATATGTAGGATCTTAATCACTTAATCGCCTCTCATTGGATTAAATTGTGTTTAAAGCTGAAATAAAGAGATATTATTTTCGATTTCAATGCATGACCCTAAATCTAATATAATGCTTAATATACGTATACTCTCAAATCGCCAGATAAGCAGACAGTCAGGGCAGTAGGTACCATGTCACAATTATATTATAATGTTTATCATTGAGTGTTTTCATAATGGCCTTGTAATTGAGCTGAAGACAGTTATATTAGCCTGGGACCAAAGGCCAAACTTATATAATAGCCTTAATTCCAATAACAAGGCCATTATGAAAACGCTTAATTATTGACAATTATATTAATTAACTGCACATTTTCTAAAAAGGTTAAGTACTTAATGAAGAAACAAACTGATATGGATTGCATATGATATGAGATTCTTGTTTCAAAAAGTCTCGTAAACCTATCTTACATCAATTCAAATTATTGAAAAAAACTCATATTCTGGAGAGCCAATCAAAATTCTCCAATCTAATAATAGCTGAATTTTCTCATAAAGACCGAACTCTTGGAATATTAGCCTTTTTATGTTCATTATGTCGTGGCGAACTTACATTTGATTTGAAAACGTGTCCATTATAGAAAAGTTAATCAATACTGAAATACACTGATCAATTTCTGTTCTTCCATCAATGCAAAACAAATATGGCCATATTTTATCATTGGAAATAATTACACAGAAAGACCTTCAAAATAATACTTTCTGAAATGCAACAGTGTAAGACTTTATTCAATCAATTTTAAATAAGTAATTTAAGTTCATAATTGCAAATTCCATTGTTTAAGGTACACGTGGGCGCTGAATGATTCCATCTAAAACATGATAAATGCTTAATATTCTTATATTTGTTGGTGTGTTGTCAATTTCAGAAGCTTGATTTATGTTTATTATACACTGCTAACTTAAAGGTAAAAACTTTGGCTGTTAAGATTATATATGCCATTGAAGTTGATACAGACAATCTTGTAGAGCATTGTAGATAAATAAACAGTCGTTAAGATATGGACATCTTCAAATAAGTGTGCAATAATGTATTAAAGCAAAAACTGAACATTATTTATGTTTGTTTTTTTGTTTTTTTTGGTTATTTAGTGAGAAAATCTTTATTGTAGACGGTCTTTACCTTGATACTTCTTTTCTTTAATAGGCTTATTAGATGTTGTTCATCAATAACATCAATACATTAATAATAATTCTCGCTAAAATCGTTTTATTCAATACAGGGACAACCCAATTGTTCAATAATTTAATATTTTACAATAAAAGTACGACTTTGTTTCTAAACACTTGCATTTGTTTTTCAATAAACATTGCATTTATCTCCTGGATTCATGAATGATCCAACTGGACAATTCCATGCCTCTGCAAATTCTTTGCTGTTCTGCATTTGAAAGTTTATTCTGTAATAGAGGATACACCATACAGTACGTGATTTGTTTATAGCGATATCATATGTGAAATGTTTGTTTCAAAATGATAGTATTGCAGGTATTAAAAGCAATTCTTTATACTTAATAGTTAACCTCTTGAAACATTTCTGTCTCTTCAAATATCCAAAGGCAAACACGACAACACAAAGCTTTCAATTGGGACAACCATTATTCTAGAATAGTACTGGAGACAGAAATGATTTAAAGGCTCAATAATATTTTGCTTATTTTGCTTAGAAAAAAAAGTACAGACATGTGTTTTAAATTTTTGTATAGAAATCAAAATACTATTATGTTTCATTTTGTTCCTATTACGACAAATGGTTTATCATTATGTGCCTCTTTCTTCAAAAATTGGCATTTAACATCCTCTTTAACCTTTATATCGCCTTTCTACATTAGGGATTGAAATTTTTCTAAGGCATAATGTGCCTTTAATTGGGTGCATGGATTTTCTTTTATTTACTTTACTTATTTTTGTTTTAACATTTCATATGAAACTAGCAAGTCTTTGGCTTTTTGCTTGGTGAGCAAAACTTTTTATATTATGCTGATTTCAGTTTGAATTAAAAATCGAAAAATCTGTTTCGTTACGTTTTGTTAGAGTGAAATGCGCATGTGCGAAAATCTGCTTACGTATTAATATCATGTTATAAATATCTGCATTTCATTGTGTAAGATAACAGATACATAGTTTTTTCTACCTTAAAATGTTCAGCCTCGTATAAGTCTAGCTTATTAAGTGCAATATTTTTTAAACTTAGCATCGGCTTAAGCAGTCTTCATTACGATGAGCCTGAGAGACTATGAACAAAAGATCGAACAGTTTTCTACATATATCACCAATCATTTTAAAGACATATTTAGGGTAGGAACACAGGCACGAGTATCGGACCTGGGAAGAAAGAATATATGACCAGATTGATAAAAAAACACGTGTTCATCTTAAAAATGTCAAAAACCAAAAACAAAACCAACAACTAGAACTGTGTCCAAAGGACACGGATGCCCCTACTGACAACATATATTATGGTATATAGTGAAAGAATCAACAAAGGGCCATAGTTCTCTTAAATTTGATCCCAGCAAAACGTCATTCCTTTACTTCCATCTACACATTAAGGTTGTCCATCCCTAGAAGTTTAAGCAAACTCTGCCATCCCTTTTAAGAGGAGTTGCGTTCACAAAATTTCTATTTGGTTTTAGTGAAAAAATCAACAAAGAGCCATAATTCTGTTAAATGTGGTTGCAGCAACAATTACTTCCTTTACTGCCCTCTATACATTAAAGTTGTTAATCCCTGGAAGTTTAAGCAAAATCTGTCATCCGGTTAATGAGGAGTTGCGTTCACAACGTTTCTAAATCGTATATATTGAAAAAATCAACAAAGGGCCATAATTCTCTTAAATTTGGTCCCAGCAAAAATTCCTTCCTTAACTACCATTTACACATTAAGGTTGTTCATCCCTGGAAGTTTAGGCAAAATCTGCCATGCGGTATAAGAGGAGTTGCGTTCACAACATTTCTACATAGTATATAGAGAAAAAATCAACAAAGGGCCACAATTCTGTTAAATTTGGTCGCAGCGAAAATTATTTCCTTTACTACCATTTACACATTAAGGTTGTTCATCCCTGGAAGTTTAAGTAAAATCTGCCTTTCGGTTTAAGAGGAGTTGCGTTCACAAGATTTTGAGACGTACGGACAGACGAACGGACGGATGGACGGACGGACGTTCTTACCAGAGCTACATGATGGGGTTTTCTTTTGTTATTTCTTTTGTTCTTTTTAACCCAACAATGCAAAAAATAACCCCACAAGAGAAACGGAATGAATGACATCAAAGACATCTATTGTTATGAGAACAATAGACCAAACCCCATAATGTAGCCCTGGTTTGTACGGACAGACGTACAGACGGACGGACGAACAAGTGCAACGCTATATGCTCCCACTTTGTGGGGGCATAAAAATTGAAAATTATAACCCCCTTTAAAATATACTTTAAGTTAAGAGAAGGCCGAAAACTCCTGATTCGTGCCTACTAGCAAGGGATTCATTTTCCGGGCCGTTGTGAAAACAATTGTCCAGACAATTAAAAAAACTGTTATCACTATTTCAAATGAGACCGACCCCAAGTATCAAGCCCTTTCTGTTCATGAAATATCTATTAGGAAACGAACAAATGCGTGTTAAAAATCCTTGGTAGACGAAATTGCGGCACAAGGATTCGTGTCTGTGGGTAGGGACATATTTCAATGGCAATTGTTATTGCGTAAATCAATGATGGTCGTACTTTTAAAAACCGACAACGTATAAGGTTTATTAAAAATTATGTTGATAAGGCTAACTTGGTTTCAAAGTCACTGACTGGTTTTATTACCTTATACTATTCACAGGATAATTTGAATATCTGGCAAGTGATACTCTTTCTTTTCTTCTGAGTTTGCTGCAAAAGTCCTTGAAAAAAAGAAACTCAGAATTTATATTTCAAATAAAAGGCTATTTATATATATTCGGAAAAGGGTTTACACTACTTTGATACCCCTTTACTGATAACAGTACCCTGGAACATAACTACAACTACAAAATGAGTGCATGAACTAGCTGACCTCACCTACAGAATTACATAAATACTTGTATTCAATACATGAATCACATTGTATTACTAACAATATCAGAACGAGCGAAATTGTCCTTTCGTATGATCTCAATGTTCTTCCTTTTCTAAAAGGTAAAAGAAAAATACTTACAATAGCATTATTTAGGAAAAATAATTGCTTTGGCGTATATTGAAGTCCTGGTAATCTTTTCTCATCTTTGTCTACCCTATGCGTCTTCAGCCACTGCACATAAGCCTAGAATCAGTTATTGTTGAATAATGATTGTAGTATTTTTATGATTGGGCTATTATTATTATTATTATTTCATTATTATAATTATGAATTTTATAATAATAATCTATAATTATGTTGGTGATTTTTTAGAAAATTTTTGCTATTGTTTCCTTTGTTATTAAGATTACGTTGTGTTTGTTTTTTTTTTTTTGTTTTTTTTTTTGTTTTTTTTTTTTTTTTTTTTTTAAAGAAGATACATTGTCTTTCTTACTATTTTCTACATATTTTTAGTTGCATACATAAACTTTTGATATTGAATAAAACTAATTTTATTTAAGCTCAGTCTTTGGTTATAACCTTCAATTATAATAGATAAGTGAGCAAAGCATTACAATCATATATAAAGACTTTCTACAACGATTGTTTGGCAGGAAACATGGTACTTCAATCTTATTCACATTGATCTAAAATGTTGCTTCTCCTGCAACTTAATTTAAAAGTAAAAAAGTGTTCATATAGCACCATATAACTAGCTTTGAGTCCTTCGTGGTCGGCAAGCGTTTCAGCTAAGGTCCTATCTCCATTAGTCTGTGCAGGTAAAAAAAACATAATTGTATTGGTACATTTGTCCATTTAAAGATATGACAAATGTTAGATATGAAATACATTTTTATTGAATTGGGATTCCAAAATCAATAGAGTTCATTGACTAGTTTTGTTGAAACGGTATGTGAAATATGAAGACTTTGTGATAAATAGTTTTAAAGATAATCAGTTGAAACCATATGGTCTACTGACGGACGGACAGACAGACCAATTGAAGCGATGACCAAGCAGCTTAAATGGATATCTACTTTTATCTACAAATCAAAATGACTGTAAAACATAACATTATGTAACATTTAGAATTTGTTTACAAAATAGACAGTTCTATTCGTTCTCTAAAATTATGTTGCATTTCTTTTCTAAAATGCCAGTATCAGTATAAAAAACATCATTTGCATGGCTGGCAAGCGCTTTTGAACTTATAGGTTTCATCTTTCAGTTCCAATGAAAATAATAATAGAAATGATAATGTAATAACTGAATTATTTCTGGACATCGAAATTATTATTTTTTTTTATTTTTTTCTTTACCACACACGATTTAATTATCTAAAGTGTAAATGCGTTGAATTAAATGACGTGTTAAAGCACCCTTGTGCCACAACACTGAGTTTATGGACAAAATTTGTTACAACCAATACATGTGTAATATGTTTAAAAAATCAATGTTTTCCAAACGTGAATTTACAGATTATAATTTTATAGGATTAATATGTAATTATTCCGATTCAAAATAAATAAAGTTTAAATTATCAAACACATCATAGAGGTATGTCATTTCATATATTTCATCCATTACTATTTATGTTAAAGAATTCAGTACAATATCTGAATCTTAAGCTCACGTTTACGCAGTCATCAACATAGGTATTGGTTTTATATTCCATTGTTTAAAGGTTTTAAAATATGAAAGATTAAACTGTACGTATATGCTGACTTTTTGTTTAACTTTGTTTAATTTTCTGTGGCCTGTGATTAATTTGATATTTCAAGGACAAATGTAGACAAACAAGACTTTGACAAAGATCCATAGTTTCTGTTGAACAGGACAGACATAAGTATACCGATATTCAACATTATAAAGACTCCTTTAAAACAAAAGTACATGTTGTTTGATTATTTGAGTTATAATTGAGTTTGTCAAGTTGTTTCATCGTTATTACTACATGCGAATTGAAAATGGTACGAACATATATTTCTAACACTGTATTGAGAAATGCAAATTCTTATTAAACATAATTATACATTATTTAGTCATATTGCTGGTATGACTTTTCTCCGACCCAATTATTCAATGATAAATGAGAAAAATGTACCATGTGATTTTTTGTATCATATATAACTAAGTAGAAATCGATGCTGTGACTTTATGCTTTAATATATTATTCTGTCTGATGAAAATATGCATTGTGTGTATCAAGAATTGTGAGATATGTGTGTTAAGTATTATTATAAGTATCATTTTTGGAACCCGCCCGCTATGGTTTATCAACTGATGACGACAACGATCATAACTGATTATACGATAAATACTGATAGATTTGTGTTCATTTATTATGTTATAACATTAAAACCCAATATTTCATAGGAATGTATATTTACCTCTTTCATTCATCTTTTTAAATATGCCAATGTGTAACATGCTAATAATGCATGATAATGAACTAAAAATTGACATTGTTGTTCTTTAATATCATACTTCACGTCTTTTTGTAAATTTCAATGGTGTAACTTATGTATAAGCGCCGGAGGTCTCATTATGCAAAAAAGACTCTTTAAAACAAAAATAAAAAAAATGCATGTGTGTGTTCGTGCGCGTTCACAGTACCTTAATTCCACCAGTCCCAGGTACGGTGATGTTGCTTATCGTATCTACGAAACACTGAGCTCTTTTGCTAAATTTATTCATGTCTTCTTTTGACCACAACCTCTGATTTGCACCATCTTTATCAAATCGTAATCCTATAAAATAACAAAACATGTTATCATACGACAACTTGTACCAGACAAGTAGTCATATTATTAAGTCGCTAACTTGTTCATACATATGTTTGCCTTTAAGAACAATACGGGGCAGTATATGAAACCACCTTGATATCATAAGTTGCTGTTTCCGTCAGATTTAATTTATGATTTTAGACTTACTTAATTTATCATTTTCAAAATAACACTAAGAAAACGTAACCTTAAATGTGACTTAAATATTCCATATAGAAGCACGAAACTCAGTAACGCTTCCAAACCTATTTTCAGTATTGTTTAAATACTTTCTTATCTATGATTCTTACTTTTGAAAGTGTCATATTTTTATTTTGTTTTATTTGATCCTATACTGATCCTTTTTGTTCATGCGTGAGTATGTGTGAAAGGGGTGGAATTACGTCGCATTTATATCGTAAAGGTCTGTAAATGTCCCTCCGTACATAGGCCATTTATGGACAAAGGCCCAATACTTCTGTAAGATAACTGAGATATCTTTCTATGTACAAGTGGTTTGAAAAATCAATGACCTAACAGCCCCTATCATTCTCGGAACATAATTGTTTACGGACTCACTATGTTTTAGAATATGGTGAATTGCATACGATACTAAAGGAAAAATAATTATGTGGGACAATTCTATTGATATCAAGAAAGAAAATTGTACATTTGTAATAACCAAGCAATTTTACCTATATTGTCAAATCCATGTGCGATTATCATGACCGATAGTGGGCCCCAATACCTCCATAATTCATATACCTGAAACACAAATAAAGTTATTGTAATCTATAGATAGTAATCTTAAAACAAACA